>NC_044391.1:29597910-29745371 GCF_006542625.1 Nomascus leucogenys | reverse complement strand
AACGGAAGACCCAGTGAGAAAAGGAACGAGCCAGTGATGCCCGCACAAACGTGGGTGGATCCTAGATACATTTTGCTAAGGGAAAGAAGCCAGACCCAATAAGCTACCACAGTAGGATTCCCATTCCTAGGCCATTCTGGAAAAGGCCAAACCATAGGGACAGAGAGGCAGTCTGGGTGGCCAGGGGCTGATGAATCGGGGAGAGGCTGGGTGCATAGGGGCCACCCTGGAGACTTGGAGGATGAAGGAGTCACTCCAGGAGGGGCTGGAGTGGTGGCCGGGAGACTCTGCACATTGGTTTGGAACTGTGGAGGAACTGTACACCCAGAGACTGAACTGGCGTGTGTGCAAACTGAAAAAAAAAAAAAAATCATTCAGAGTGAAAAGGATCGGTCAACTCACTGTACAACTGGGCTATTTGTATGTCACAGATGTGGATTTTACTGAAACATTTCTTCGACAGTCTCAGGCCCTGAAGAGCTCACTGCTTATCTGGTGAATCATCTGAACCTGAAATGGGATTTGTTGTTAGGATTTGTAGACAAAGTGAAACTAACAGCATCTGCACAAACCAAACCATAGCCCCCTTTCTCTGTTTCCTAGGCAGCGGGAACCATTCTATATCCTCCTGGCATATTCGGAGTATAACCTGGTGAGTATTCCCAGCAGTGAGGTTCCTGGGCCGTATTTCCATATTCACAGGAGTGGGTGTCTGGTGGGGGTGTCGTTGCTTCTTTTAAAGTTAGTATTTGTGACCCACCAGGTTATAGGAGGTAGGATTTCAGCTCACCGCTGGCATAAACCTCCAAGCAAGGGGGTGGTCTCAAGGGGTCAAGCTGAGATACAAAGGAGTTGGGGTCTGGACTCCTGGTGTCACCTGGGCCTGACCACCACTTCTCAGAACGAGAAATGACGCCCTCCTCCTGGGGCTGCCCCAAAGCCTGGGAGCTTGGCAGCGTCACACGCAGGATGGTGGTCTCAGGAGACATTTTGGACAAGGTGCTGAAGTGCCTGATGGACTTGGCTCTTGTCATGAAATGAATTTGCATCCTGAGGAAGCCTCTTCTTCAGAGGAAGCCTGTCCAGTCACCTCTGCCCTCTCCAATGACATGAGTCCTCCCAGGTGACCTCAGCCCTCCTAGGTGATGCCCTTCCATGGTGACTCTGGCTCTTGCAGGAGGTGGGCTACCGCAGGAACCTGAGCCACATCGCCGCCTTGTTCCTCCTGTATCTGCCTGAGGAGGATGCATTCTGGGCCCTGGTGCAGCTGCTGGCCAGTGAGAGGCACTCCCTGCAGGGTAGGTGAACAGCTGCCCCTGGGGCCTCATGCAGCCAGACCCGGGGATGGCCACTGTGGCCAGGTGATCTCGGCTTTCAGCCAAGGCACCCTCCTTGTGTCGCCAGCTTGTTGGGAGCCTTTAGGACGTCTCTGCTGAGGGTCCCACAGGAGTCCGCAGCTGACCCCCCACAGCCCAAGTCAGACACCTTTCAATCCCATCAGCAGAGGGCATCTCATCCTCCCCGTGGCCACCCTCTGTGTCCTGGAGCCACGCCTTCCAGCTCTGATTCTGTGCAGCTGACTCTCCCCTCCCTGAGAGTCCTCCTGCCCTCCAGCTGCCGGGGCTCCCGCTGCCCTTGGTGCACACGCATGGGCCGACCAAGCCCAGATGTCAGCATCTCCCCATCCCGTGTCCCCACTTCCAGGAGATGACCAGGAAGCCCAGTACCCACACTGTTCTGGCCACCCTGTTGTGGCCTCAAAGTCAGGCTTGCCCTTTTTGCACCCTGGCCCAGGAGGCCTCCAGGGGAACCTCCAGCCAGGCTCCAGGGGATGTTCCCGCCCCACCTCCCCAGGGTAAAGGCCGCATAGTGGGGTCACCAGATGGGAGGGTGGGAGGTCTTCGGGTTTGGGGGGCCTCTCAAGCTGCCCAGCTCTTGCAGCTGATGGCTCCACATCTTGGGGGAAGGCTCTGATTTCATAATGGGCTGGGGGCTTCTCAGGATTCCACAGCCCAAATGGCGGGACAGTCCAGGGGCTCCAAGACCATCAGGAGTATGTGGTACCCACGTCACAACCCAAGACCATGTGGCATCTGGTGAGTTTATGGTCCCCTCGGCTCTTCCCCAGAGGCCCTGCATCCCGTGGGGCTGGAGGAGCAGGGGGGCTGGAGCCCCTCGTGGGGCTGGTGACTGGCTGAGTCCCAGCCAGGGCCTGACCTGGGATGCTGGGTTCTCCATGGGCTGGGAGTTGGTTTCCTTTCCTGCCCTGGAGGAGACAGAGGCACAGGGATGGGGCCCCAGCTCCCGCAGAGCAGGGCAAAGGGCAGTGTGTCCACCAAGAGTGTGGGAAGGGGATGGTGTTGCCAGGAGCCCTGGAAACTGCCCAGTGTTCTGCACTAGGCATAGGTTTTTCAGAGGCCCTGGAAGAGGGAGGTTTTTAGGGCAGCCCAGTGGCCTGAGCACCTCTGTTGCTCCCGTCAGGACAAGGAAGGTCTATGCGGGCAGCGTCTCTCGTTAGCCTGGCTTCTCCGGATGTTGATTAAGGTAAGGTGGCATAGGGAGACCCTGGCTCAGGGACCCTCGTTGTCCTGCAGTGCCCTGCTTCCTCAGTCCAGCAGTCTGGCTCACCCCCAGCCCACAGGAGGCTCAGGTGGGTCCCTGAAGGACACCCAAGCAAAACCCTCTGCCTAAGAGGGGCTATCCCAGGGCAATGGCTGGGGCTCAGGCCCAGCCTCATGGGCAGACTGGGCCAGGACCCGACTTGAGAGGGCTCAGGGAAGCCTCAAGCCCTGGGCAAGCCCCTCTCTCCAGGAGCCACATCTCCACTCATATGAGTGCCCCCCATGAGGAGCTGCAAGACCTTGCCTGACTCAGCATCCTGGAGGGCCCAGGCGACGCTCGTGGGGAAGGTCACTGACTCTGGGGACTGAAACCCCAATGAGCACAGCTCAAGCCACCAGCCCCAGCCTGGAAGGGCCAGGTTCTCCCATGACTGCTGTCTCCACAGATCTCTCTCGGGCTCACCCTGCGCCTGTGGGACGTGTATTTGCTGGAAGGAGAACAGATGTTGATGCTGATGACAAGCATTGCCTTTGAGGTTCAGAAGAGTAAGTCTATGTGTGCCCAGTGGGGCCTGGGGAGCCCCGGGGTCAGACCCCGACTGGCCTGAGGGCAGCTTCCTCACACTGTCCTCATGATCCCCTGTTCTGGCTCAGAGGCAGGTCTGGCCAGGTGGGCTGGGAAGGGCACTGTGACACCGAGCCCATCCCCCACATGACCCAGATAAAAGTCAGGAGTGTGGCAGGCACTTCCCTGTCCAGGTCACCCCCCAGTCACAGCCTCCTGTGCACATCTGGACCCCTGGGGTGGCCATAAAAGGATCCAGCACCACCCAGTGAGAGACTGAAGTGGCCATGGGGTAGGGGCTGGCCCCCTCCCAAGGAACTCTCCTGGCCTGATGTCCACCCTGTCCCTAGAGTGCCTCAAGGAGACATCCAGTTCTGGCCTGTGGGCATGTTTTCCGAACCAGTTCTTCCATCACTGGGCCAGCGATGATGACACGGTGCTCAAGCATCTTAGGGCCTCTACAAAGAAACAAACAAGGAAGCAAGGGGACCTGCCACTCCCAGGTGGGCTCTAGCGCCATGTCCCCTCCCATGTCACCCTCTGGGGCAGTCAATAGTGGGGGAGTGCCTGGGATCTGCAACCCTACTACCTGGGCCTTCCTCTTCACCTTTTCTTCCTCCTCTTCCTCCTGGACTCTAAGAAAGTACAGGAGGCCCACGGGTCCTCAGGGCAGGCGCTCAGTGCGTGTGTACTGGACGTGTTGTGCACGCAGGAGGGGGATGTGGGCAAGACCCTCCCTCAAGCCTCCCCCCACTTTCCACGGTGTCTCGCTCTCCCCCTTACAGGGCCCTCAAAGTTACTAGAGGAGCCAGACCCATTTGTGGGAGACCCCGTCTCTCCCTGCAAGCACCCACAGACTCAGAGAGCAGCAGAGGCCCCTCACTCCTGCACGCTCCTCCGAGCTTGCCAGGACAACAAGCCTTGAGCCAGGGAGACAAGGGAATTGGGGGTCCCTGACCCCAGAACATTCAGGGAGAGGGCACAGGTGGGACCCCAAGCCCACAGCCAGAGCCAAGAATTCAGCCAGATGTGGGAACAGTCAGTCCTGGCATGGACTGGGCAGCCCAGGAGGGCAGAGGATGACCAACGTCTGGGCCCAAAAACCCACTGCAGAGACGGGTCCCCATGTGAGGTGGCAAGGGACTGGGTGACATCCAAGGACCCTCCCACCTGAGTTCTGACTGGGGGCCATATCCCAAGCCCAACAGCCCTGGGACGAATGTGTGTGGCAGGAAACCCACAGCCAGTCCCAACCCTGGGGGCAGTCCCAGGGGCCACCCGCCATGCCACGACAGCTTCCCCACACCAGGCAGCACACACCCCTTCCTCTGGGATCAGCAGACTAACAGACCCCTCAGTGTCAGGCCACAGGGGCCACACACAGACCCCGAAGACTACAGAGATGCAGGCAGGTGGGGCCCAGGCCAGAAAGGCTTGCATGGGCTCACTGGAGACGCTGACTGAAAGAGTCGGACCGACTCAAAGAGTCAGACCCGATCGGGCTCAAACCAAAGACACACTGGTCGCGGTCAAGAGATTTTACTGGAGGCACCAAGGCGACACCACACGGAGGAGGAGAAAGAAGGAAGAAGGGGTGAGCTGCTTAGGTGCTGGGTTTTTATACTCAGTGGGGCTACGCGGGCATCGGTGATTGGCTTAGGGGTGGGGTTTGAGTAAAAGGCAGGAGGTGTTCTTCCCTGATTGGCCTTCTCTTGGTGGGCTCGCGGGGTGGAGAACCGGGAACCGGGGGTGAAGAACCCGGAACCAGCGCCATCTTACTGTGCCCATGTTACCTAACACTGACCACGTCTGTTTTCCTTTCAGCCAAACCGGAGCAAGGGTCCTCTGCACCCAGGCCTGTGCCGGCTTCACGTGGCAGGAAGACCCTCTGCAAGGGGGACAGGCAGGCCCCTCCAGGCCCACCAGCCCGGTTCCAGCGGCCCGTTTGGTCAGCTTCCCCGCCATGGGCACCTCGTTCTTCCACACCCTGTCCTGGTGGGGCTGTCGGGGAAGACATCTACCCTGTGGGCACTCAGGGTGTGCCCAGCCCGGCCCTGGCTCAGGGAGGACCTAAGGGTTCCTGGAGATTCCTGCAGTGGAACTCGATGCATCCCGACGGACCTGTATGTAGGGGGCCCTTGGTTCCCCCATTATGATTTCGAACAGAGCTGCTGGGTCCATGCCATATCCGAGGAGGACCAGCTGGCCACCTGCTGGCAGGCTGAACACTCTGCGGAGGGAGTGAGATTGGCTTTCGCTGCACTGAACTACAATGTGGACATGGACTTCCGGGCCCTGCAGTGCACCCAGCACTGATTCCGACCAGGACAC
Organism: Nomascus leucogenys; assembly: GCF_006542625.1. Taxonomy (NCBI): domain Eukaryota; kingdom Metazoa; phylum Chordata; class Mammalia; order Primates; family Hylobatidae; genus Nomascus; species Nomascus leucogenys. The sequence continues at coordinate 29,739,914 of NC_044391.1, read as the reverse complement.
CTCCTTCGCAGCTAGGGATGAGGAACAGTGTGCCCCCACCTCAGGGCCTTATTATTTAGTTAATAGGATTGTACTCACGTTACATTTCTCAATTTTTTTTTAAGAGCTAAAGTCTCACTCTGTCACCCAGGCTGGAGTGCAGTGGTGCAATCATGGCTCACTGCTTCCTGGAACTCATGGGCTCCAGCAATCCTCCTGCCTCAGCCTCCTGACTAGGTGGGACTATAAGCACACGCCACTGTGCCTGGCTAATTTCTTTGACTTTTCTGTAGAGACAGGGTCCACCTATGTTTCCCAGGCTGGTCTCAGACTTCTAGACTCAAGTGAACCTGAACCTCCCGCCTCAACCTCTCAAATTGCTGGGATTCCAGGTGTGAGCCACCACACCCTGCCTAAATTACTTATGTGCCATGCTACTACAAAACATCATTATTAGGGGCAGCTGGATGGAAGGTGTAGGAGGACACTGTAGTGCCTTTACAATATTTCTGTATATCTAAAATCAAAACGTGAAGGTTTTGACGACACCATGAGCCTGCCTTTGTACTTTATACTCAGGGAAGGATAACCGCCTTCACGTTTTGGAATACATGTTTCCTGTTGAAATGATTTTAGATATACAGAAATATTGTAAAGGCACTACAGTGTCCTCCTACACCTTCCATCCAGCTGCCCCTAATAATGATGTTTTGTAGTAGCATGGCACGTAAGAAATTTAGGCCAGGTGTGGCGGCTCACACCTGTAATCCCAGCAATTTGAGAGGTTGAGGTGGGAGGTTCAGGTTCACTTGAGTCTAGAAGTCTGAGACCAGCCTGGGAAACATAGGTGGACCCTGTCTCTAGAGAAAAGTCAAAGAAATTAGCCAGGCACGGTGGCGTGTGCCTATAGTCCCACCTAGTCAGGAGGCTGAGGCAGGAGGATTGCTGGAGCCCATGAGTTCCAGGAAGCAGTAAGCCATGATTGCACCACTGCACTCCAGCCTGGGTGACAGAGTGAGAATTTATCTCTTAAAAAAAAATTAAGAAGTGGGTACAATCATATTAACTAAATCCTATTAACTAAATAATAATGTGAACTATTATCTAAGGTTATTAAGTTTATAATTATCCCATTTTTGCCTAACTTCTCCTACCTGTCCTAAGATCCCACCTGGGACTCACTCGCTGCCTTCAGCTCATGTCTCTTCAGCTTCCTCCACATGGTCCAGCAAACACACACCTGATGAGCTGATTGCTCATACACAAGGATAGACCTGTGGGCAGGGATTTTCAAATTTATACAGTAAATGAGTTTTCCATGGTGTTCTGGAGAGCACTCTTTGAGAAACACTTTGACAGTGAATCTAGGCCTCAATATCCATCAGCTGCTGTAGCTTGAATTTTGTTCAAACTCAGTGAACACCTGCTCTGCCGGGTGCATGCAAAAGGGGCAAGGATGAGTAAGCTGCAGATAAAGAAGACAGGACACAGAGGGTCTGTCTAAGCTCTATCCCCTGCCTTCAGCACTGACGGATCAAATCCAACTCTTAGGGAATGGTGGCCACGTGCTGGGCCAGCCCCGGGCTCTGAGGATCTGACAGTGAGTGACACAGAGCCAGGCCTTGCCCATGGGGAGCTCTCCAGCATACACCTCCCTCTTCCCTCCCAGCGCCCTGCAAAGCAGGCGTCAATGCCATTGTTAATGCACAGAGGAGGAACCTGACTGTTAGACAGAATAGATAGTAAATCCATTTAATAGTAATCATATTATCCAAAAAGAATGAGGCATATTTATGTGACATGGGAAGATCCACACCTAATGTTAAATGGTAAAAGATATAAAATGTTATGCCCAATAAAATACTTTCTGTGAGAGAATATATGTTAATTTATGCAAGTGGCACCAATGTGGAGGGTTTATGCTAATTTCATTATACCTCACAGACAGACCTGGGGTCTCCCACTCATTATCGGTGTGGCCTAGGGTAAGTCATTTAACTGCTGTAAGCCTCAGCTTCTTCATCTGTCAGGCAGTGATACCCTGACTACTCTGCAGGGTAACTCTGAGATTTAAACGTGATCATCTCGGAATATGCCTGGCAAACAGTAGGAGCTCAGAACTTGATTTTTTTTTCCTACAGCAACTGTTGTAGGGGATAGCAGCTAATGCAAGAGGTTGGTAAATCCTTATATATATCAAATATTGTAGAAACATAACTACATGCTACTATTTTTTCAAACCCTCCCCTCACCCTTTTTTTTTTTCCCTGAGACAGAGTCTCACTCTGTTGCCCAGGCTGGAGTGCAGTGGCACCATCTCGACTTGGCTCACTGCAACCTCTGACTCCCGGGTTCAAGCGATTCTTGTGCCTCAGTTTCCCAAGTAGCTGGGATTACCGGCATGTGCCACCATGCCCAGGTAATTTTTTTGGTATTTTTAATAGAGATGGGGTTTCTCCATGTTGGCCAGGCGGGTCTCCAGCTCCTGGCCTCAAGTGATCTGCCTGTCTCGGTCCCCCAAAGTGCTGGATCAAACTTCTTATATCCAGTAAAACAGCCTCACTGGGTCAATCTATATCATGTGGCTGCCTAACATTTTTACTTTATAAAAGGTCTTCCTGAGGCCATTTGAAAGTATGAATCAAAACACTTTATGAACAGGGCCACAGGTTTGCATGAGGCTTGTCAGTGGACCTCCAGGATGAAGACCAAAGTAATTGTGCAATTTCTAGTGGAATAATTTACACTTAAGATCTTATTTATTTATCAAAAGACTGCTGTGAGGTATGAATTCTTAACCTCAATTTGCAGAAACTGAGACTTTGCCTGATACCACAGAGCTAGGAAAAAGTGGGTATAAGATCCTCACCAAGTCTGACTTCCAAAAGAAGATTTGAAAAGAAACCTCCTTGCTACCTGCCAAATCTCTGTAGAGCCAGCAGCCATGTTCACACATGAAACAGGACAATGACAATAGCACCAGGAATAGCTACTCCTGGTCAGATGCCCTCATGAGCTCAACTCCGCAGGATGGGGACACTGCACCCTGCTTAGGGGAAAGGAAGGGGGTTTGGAGAGGAAGCCCAGCCAGCCAAGCAACCAGAGATGGGAAAAACCCACTGGGAAGAACTTGCTTCCTCTAGCTGGGCTTTGCAAAACACAGGAAAGGATGAGTCTGCACAGACAGAAATGGTCTAGAATGGCTAAATGTTTCATGTAGGAATTTTATTTTATGATTAATACACTTGTGCCATTTCTTAGAATCATTTGCTTGTTTAATTCTAGTCTATCAAGTGATAATTTCGTTGATATTTAGAGGCTCCTCAGTTAATTTCTGTGGGATTTTTGGTTATATTTAATAAGGAAAATAATATGAAATGTCTAAGAAAAAAAGAAACAAAGCCAATTATTCCTGAGAATGTTTAAATTTATTGAAGTACACTTGTTAATTGTTAGTATAGAACCTACATTTCATAATAGAAAACCCTGGACTTGCCAGTGGTAGCTGCTGGAATGAGGTGTTTGTCCAGTACATCCAGAACGTCACCACAGATTAACTTTAGCTCAGTCTCAACCTGAAAAAATAAAAGTAAATTTAAAAAAAATCAGATCGTTGAAGTCTAGAAATTCTGTAAATTATTACACATTCTATGTACCTCTGTTTTTGTGGAAGAGAGCTTAGTGTTACAGAGAATTCGTTTCCCTCTCCAAACTCCCTTCTTCCCTTTTGACACAAAAGCAGAGAAAAGCTGCCTGTCGGTTATCAAAAGTATCTGTTTCTTTCTCCACGCAATTAAGTGCTACACACACACACCACCCCCCACCCCAACACCCCCTCACAGTCCAACTGCAGAATCACCAATGACTGAAACTAAACACTGATGCTACATGGTAAATGCTGGTCAATTACATGAATATTTCACAAGGTAGCAATTATTGTGTCCATTTACTTGGAAAACAGAAGCTAAGACATTTGCTCAAAGATCATCCCCTTAAAAGAACTTAATAAGCAGAGCTAGGATTTGAAGCCAGGCAGGGTGCAAGGGACAGAACAAAATTCAAACCCAGGCAGTTTGCCTTCAGTACTTATATTCCTAACAATGTTCAACAGGCAATCCCTTTAGTGTAAGAGATCAAAAACTAGTTAAGATACCAAACATCTGGGGACCAAAGTAACTATTGCCACTCATTTGTATTCACTTATAATGCTGAAAATGTACACCACCTCTAACGGCACATACCCAGTTTACTTCTTCTTCATTTTTTTTTTTTTTTTTTTTTTTTTTTTTTTTTTTTTTTTTTTAGAGGGAGTCTCGCTTTGTCACCCAGGCTGGAATGCAGTGTCGTAATCTCAGCTCACTGCAACCTCCACCTCCCGGGTTCACGCCATTCTCCTGCCTCAGCCTCCCGAGGAGCTGGGACCACAGGCGCCTGCCACCACGCCCAGCTAATTTTTTATATTTTTAGTACAGACGGGGTTTCACCATGTTAGCCAGGATGGTCTCGATCTCCTGACCTCATGATCTGCCTGCCTCGGCCTCCCAAAGTGCTGGGATTACAGGCATGAGCCACCAGGCCCAGCCTATTTTTTGTTTTTTAGACAGAGTCTTCCACTGTCACCCAGGCTGAAGTGCAGTGGCCCTATCTCAGCTCACTGCAGCCTCTGCCTTCCAGGTTCAAGCAGTTCTCATGCCTCAGCCCACTGAGTAGCTGAGATTACAGGGGTGCACCACTGTATTGGGTTAATTTTTGTATTTTTAGTAGAGATGGGGTTTCACCATGTTGGCTAGGCTGGTCTTGAATTCCTAGCCGCAAGAGATCCACCTACCTCGGCCTCCCAAACTGCTGGATTATAGGTGTGGGCCACGCGTGGCCCAACTCTACTATTTCAATGAAGCTCCTGTACCCTAGGTCATCACTGACTTCCCAGTTGCTGAATCCAGTTGTCTTTACTGAGTTGGTCCTTAATTTAACTTTCTTTTGCATTGAAGCTACTGACTGACTACAGCATTTTGAAACTCTGTTCCTCTTATTACTGTGATTCTACTTTCCTTATTTTTCATCTTATCTCTTAAGTCTGTGGTTTCTCAGACTTCCTCACAATTGATTGCTTATTTTAAAAATTCAAAAATTTAAACCTCCTGAGCAGTTCAAAAATAATATACCTTTGAAATTTGTTAAACTTTTCAGAGTTGCAAGGATAGTTCAGTGATCACCAGTTGTTACCATTTTGCCATATTTTCTTTGTCTGTGTGTCCCTCCCTTTCTACCTGCCCCCATATATATGTATATCTATGAATATTCATGTTTTTTAACTTTAATAAATTTTCTTCCTGTACAATTTGAGAGTTAACTGCAGATTTCATATCACTTTACCCCTAATTTCTTCAATATGTCTGCTAAGAATAAGAGCATTTTTTTTTTTTTTTTTTGAGAATGAGTCTCACGCTGTCGCCCAGGCTGGAGGGCAGCGGTGCAATCTTGGCTGACTGCAACCTCCACCTCCTGGATTCAAGTGATTCTCCTGCCTCAGCCCCCCAAGTAGCTGGGATTACAGGTGCCTGCTACCACGCCTGCCTAATTTTTGTAATTGTAATAGAGATGGGGTTTTGCCATGTCGGCCAGGCTGGTCTCAAACTCCTGACCTAAGGTGATCTGCCCTCCTCGGCCTCCCGAAGTGTTGGGATTACAGACATGAGCCTCTGTTCCCAGCCTCTTTTTCCTTTTGTAATTAACAAGTGATCTATGGAATGATAGAAACAGTGTGAATATTCTGTCCCATAATAATCTTTACTTAATGGTTTCATCTGGATTGCTTCTTGCCCAAATCAAGTATTACTATAGTGATTAGAAAATGGAGGCTTTTCTATTTTTTCTATATTGTCATTCTTCTGTAAAGATCTTTTTATACTCCTTTTTTTTGAGACGAAGTCTCGCTTTGTCACCAGGCTGGAGTGCAGTGGTATGATCTCAGCTCACTATAACTTCTGCCTCCCAGGTTCAGGTGATCCTCCTGTCTCAGCCTCCAGAGTAGCTGGGACTACAGGCATTCGCCACTGTGTCCAGCTAATTTTTTGTATTTTTAGTAGAGATGGGGTCTCACCATGTTGGCCAGGTTGGTTGCAATCTCTTGACCCCATGATCCAGCCATCTTAGCCTCCAAAAGTGCCTCACCCCCCTGTGATGGGGGTCCTAAGAGCCAGGAGGGGAGAGGGGCTGGCTCTTACTCCCCACATCACAGGGGGTGCCTCACCCCCTGCGATGGGGTTCCTAAGAGCCAGGGGGGGATGCAGAGGTTGCAGTGAGCTGAGATCATGCCATTGCACTCCAGCCTGGGTGACAGAGCAAGACTCCATCTCAAAAAATAAAATATAAAATAAAAAAGTTAAATAAATTGTCTAACGCCATTTGTCAAATAAGGTAGAGAGGTCCAACTCCAGCCCAGGACTGAAAGCCCTTGATCTAAAACTGCTCTTTCCAATATGGTGGCAATAGCACTTGAAATGTGGTCAGTCAAAATTGAAATGTACTGTATGTGTAAAATATACACAATATTTTAAAGACTTAGAATTTTGAAAAAAAGTTACTTATCTTAAGAATACTTTTTTGTTTCAGAGATGGAATCTTGCTCTGTTGCTCAGCCTGGAGTACAGTGGCACAATCGGGATTGCAGCCTCAAATTCCTGGGCTTAAGTTATCCTCCCACTTCAGCCTCCTGAGTAGCTGAGACTACAGGCAGGCACCATCATGCCCAGCTAATTTTTTTTTTATTTTTAGTAGACACAAGGTCTTGCTATGTTGCCCAGGCTGGTCTTGAACTCCTGGCCTCAAGCAGTTCTCCGACCTTGGCCTCCCAAAGTGTGATTACAGGAGTGAGCCACCATGCCTGGCCTGAAGAATAATTTTTAAATAATTACATGTTGAAATGACAATATTCTGGCAACGCTGGGTTAAATTTAAAATATTACTAAAATTAATTTCACATTTTCATTTTTTCTCTTTTCAAAGTGGCCACTAAAAAAATTTTAAATGTATTTGATTAATGTATGTGATTCACAATATATGTTTATCATACAGTGCTGATGTAAGCCATTGGGTATAGTGCCATCTTTATATGTACCTAAGGATGGATGGGTTGATGGATGGATATATATTTTAGTATAGAATAATATTAAAATATAAAAGGATGTGAAAATATTAACAATGGTGGGTTAGTCTGCTTGGACTACTGTAACAAAATACCATAGACTGGGTGGCTTAAAAAACAGAAATTTATTTTCACAGTTCCAAAGGCTAGAAGTTCAAGGTCAAGGTGCCAGCATGATCACATTTCTGTCTTGTAGATGGCCACCTTCTTTGTGTGTCCCAACATGGAAGAGATAGCCAATGAGCTCTGGTTTGTCTCTCCCTGTTTTCATAAGGGCACAAATCCTATTGGATTAGGGTCCTTATGACCTTGTTTAACCTTGTTTACCTCCTGAAGGCCCCTTTTCAAATACTATCACTGTATTACTCCATTTTCATGCTGCTGATAAAAACATACCCTAGACTGGGCAATTTACAAAAGAAAGAGGTTTAATTGGACTTACACTTCCACATGGCTGGGGAGCCTCACAATCATGGTGGAAGACAAGGAGGAGCAAATCATGTCTTACACGGATGGCAGCAGGCAACGAGAGAGAGAGTTTGTGCAGGGAAACTCTCATTTGTAAAACCTTCAGAGCTCATGAGACTTATTCACTATCACAAGAACAGTATGGGAAAGACCCATCCCTGTGATTCAATTACCTCCTACTGTTTCCTCCCATGATACATGGGAATTGTGGAAGTTACAATTAGAGATGAGATTTGGGTGGGGACACAGCCAAACCATATCATTCCATCCCTGGCCCCTTCCAAATCTCATGTCCTCACATTTCAAATCCAATCACACCTTTCTAACATTCCCCCAAAGTCATAACTCATTTCAGCATTAACTCAAAAGTCCGCAGTCTCAGACAAAGCAAGTCCCCTCAGCCTATGAGCCTGTAAAATCAAAAGCAAATTAATTACTTCCTAGATACAATGGAGGTTCAGGCACTGGGTAAATGCAGCCATTCCAAATGGGAGAAATTGGCTAAAACAAAGGGGCTACAAGCCCCATGCAAGTCTGAAATCCTGTGAGGTAGTCAAATCTTAAAGCTCCAACATGATCTCCTTTAACTCTATGTCTCACATCCAGGCTTTGAAGGCTACAGACTCCCTCCCAGCTGCTTTAACAGGCTGGCATTGAGTGTCTGTGGCTTTTCCAGGCAAACAGTGTAAGCTGTTGATGGATCTAGCATCCTGGGTTCTGGAGGACAGTGATGGCCCTCTTCTCACAGCTCCACTAGGTGGTGTCTCAGTAGAGATCTGTGTGGGGACTCCAACCCCACATTTCCCTTTTGCATTGCCCTCATAGGGGTTCTCCATGAGGGCCCTGCCCCTGCAGCAAACTTCTGCCTGGGCATCCAGGCATTTCCATATATCCTCTGAAATCTAGGCAGAGGTTCCCAAACTTCAATTCTTGACTTCTGTGCACCCGCAGGCTCAACATCACATGGAAGCTGCCAAGGCTGGGGGCTTCTACCCTCTGAAGCAACAATCTGAGCTGTACCTTGGCCCCTTTTAGTCATGGCTGGAGCAGCTGGGATGCAGGACACCAAGTCCCTAGACTGCACATGGCCAGGCATCCTGGGCCCGGCCCACAAAACCACTTTTTCTCCTTGGCCTCTGGGCCTGTGATGAGAAGGGCTGCTGTGAAGACCTCTGACATGCCCTTGAGACATTTTCCCCAATGTCTTGGGGATTTGTTACTTATGCAAATTTCTGCAGCCAGCTTGAATTTCTCCTCAGAAAATGGGATTTTCTTTTCTATCACATTGTCAGGCTGCAAGTTTTCTGAACTTTTATTCTCTGTTTCCCTTTTAAAACTGAATGCCTTTAACAGCACCCAAGTGGTGACCCAAGTCACCTCTGGAATGCTTTGCTGCTTAGAAATTTCTTCTGCCAGATACCCGAAATTATCTCTCTCAAGTTCAAAGTTCCACAAATCTCTAGGATGGGGGCAAAATACCCAGGGGCAAAATGCTGCTAAAACATAACAAGAGTCACCTTTGCTCCAGTTCCCAATAAGTTCCTCATCTCCATCTGAAGCCACCTCAGGCTGGACTGCATTGTCCATATCGCTATCAGCATTTTGGGCAAAGTCATTCAACAAGTCTCTAGGAAGTTCCAAACTTTCCCACATTTTCCTGTCTTCTTCTGAGCCCTCCAAACTGTTCTAAGCCCTGCCTGTTACCCAGTTCCAAAGTCATTTTCACATTTTTGGGTATTTACAGCAGCACCCCACTCTACTGGTACCAATTTACTGTATTAATTCATTTTCACACTGCTGATAAAGACATACCTGAGACTGGGCAACTTACAAAAGAAAGACATTTAATGGCCTTGCAGTTCCACATGGCTGGTGAGGACTCACAATCATGGTGGAAGGCAAGGAGGAAAAAGGCATGTCTTACATGGATGGCAGCAGGCAAAGAGAGAGAGAGCTTATACAGCAAAACTCCCATTTTTTAAAGCCATCAGATCTCGTGAGACTTATTCACTATCACAAGAACAGCATGGGAAAGACCCACCCCCATGATTCAATTACCTCCCATTAATTTCCTCCCATGACACATGGGAATTGTGGGAGTTACAATTCAAGATGAGATTTGGGTGGGGACACAGCCAAACCATACTAATCACATTAGGGGCTAGGGCTTCAACATATGAATTTTGGAGAACACCATTCAGTCCATAAAAAATAATTATCTCTGGATAGTTGAATTACAGATAATTTGTATTTTTCTCTTTATTTTGTTCTGTCCCAATAATTGTATGTATTTCTTTTTTAATCATAAAACACACGTAGGCCAGACATGGTGGCTCATGCTTGTAATCCCAGCACTTTGGGAGGCTAAGGTGGGAGAATCACTTGAGCCAAGGAGTTCGAGACCAGCCTGGGCAATACATGGAGAAACCCCATCTCTACAAAAAATTAGCTGGATGTGGTTATGCATGCCTGTAGTCCCAGCTGCCCAATAGGCTGAGGTGAGAGGATTGCTTGAGCCCAGGAGGTCGAGGCTACAGTGAGCCATGATAGCTCCACTGCACGCCACCCTGGGTGACAAAGCAAGGCCCTGTCTCAAAAAAGGAAAAAAGAAAGAAAAGAAAACACACCTGTATTTCCATTACAATGCTATTGCGACAAAAGCTTTAGGGTCATTCTTCAGGATTCTTCTTCATGTTATAATTTTATAATAAAGATTAAAATGTTCGTCAACATTAGGCATTTATTTCTTATGTGGTATTATTTTGCTTCAGTGAGCACTTTCATGATTTGTAACTTCCAAATGGTGAGTTGTCTCTAATGTTTAAGAGACTCTGGCAGGACCAGACCACCCAGGGTAATGTAGCTAGGTGCTCAGAGATTCTCCCTCTGCCCGAAGGAGAAGCTCCTGCCCTTTTGCCTGTGATTCTAGTGGCTCTGGAAGCATGAAGAAACAAGAAGGATGGCTCAAGTGTGGAATATGCTAAGGACTCCAAGCAGAAAGCTCAATGCCAATGCATGAGCAGACACAAGAATTGATCTTGCTTATCCGTCACATATTTCAAACATTCATCTCTTTGTAGATAAATAAGGGATATTAAAAATAAACAAAGATATACATTTATATGTATATAACTATATTATTCTTTATATGAAACCTGATGAAATTTTCAGGCTCATTTAACCAGTTGTCAAATGACCAGGAAACCAGCCGGGAGCTACAGACCAAGATATTTTTGGGTAATAGGATGCTAAATGGGAAAGACAGATTAGTTACAAGCATTTGATTATTAACAGATTTCGTGTCTCCCTCTCTACCCCCATTCCAATAACCATATCTGCTAGCTATTGAATAATGGGGTTTAAATTCTCTTGGACTATTATCATAGCTGCAGTAGCAAACTTTTAACATGGTGCTTGCTCATTCAACTCCTATTATAATTTTCTGTGAAGTAAAATATCACAGTCATTCAAATTCATAGACTAAAGATATATCTACAGTGACAAAGTAAAGTATAGGATAAAATTCATTATCCTGATAAATTGATGAACATGGACAGTCACTCTGAATAATTTGAGCCAAAGGAACTTTTTCCTCTCAATGGTTGGATATTTTTGGCCTGATTTATCCACATAATTGCCTCAGCTCTTCATTTTATTTTGCCCATGTCAACACAACAAAGTCTCTGTACTTGATTTTGAAAGCTTCAGTATTTCATGTCACGTTAGCAAGTGAGACGCACATAGCAAATTCTGGATGGGGTTCTTGTGACAAATGACTTCTATGGTTTGCACGTGCCTCCTCAATGACAGCTGCTGGGAAGAAACATCACCTCCCAGCTGCACAACTTGATCCTTTTCTCCCTTGTGAATTAGGAGGAATTGAATGTTTGGCTGTAAAGTGGCACTTCGCACTGCTCTCGTTGAATATCACAATTGTGCCCGCATGAAAGGAAACAAAAAACCTCATCATTGGCAACTGATGGGAGAAAAAATAGTCCTCTCATTACAGAGATAATAAGCAGGATGTTCCCCTGCAGCCTTTCTTCTTAATTCTTCTTATTGTATTTTATTAAATGATGCAGTTTGAAATTAAGGCTCTGGCAACCTTTGTGCACACTCTGCATAAACAAGCAAAACAGAAACACAGTTAAAAGAGCAAGTATAAACCCCTCCCAAAAGCCATCTGCTTTCTTCTTGTTATGAAACTTCAATTCATCAGCAAAACTCTAAAGAAAATATTTATAGCAGAAATGTAAGCTGCATTCTGAAGCTGCTTGGAGGCAGGGTTAGTGGAACATTGGAAAACTCAGTTAGGCTGTGTCACTTAGTAACCAATCTAGAACTGGTCATTTAACCTGCCTCATTCACTCCTTCAACCTTTTCTGCACTTGTCCATTCATCTCACAGAATTTATTCAAGACCCTCAATGTGCCAGGACTTGTGGTAGGTGTTTCCACATCATTAAATGAAGATAATTGTTATACCAGCCATGTGTACCTCTCCAGGTTACTGAAAGCATTGCTGTAAAATATAAAACAAAGACATCTGTGTTTATTTTCTACCAATAAGCCACTAGAAGAAAGAATACATTCATTTAGTTACATATGCAAAAAGTGTAAACATGATTATAACTTAAGGGGAAATTTTATTTTATATATCCACTGTCACAAACTTTTTGCTGATTTTCACCCTGGTTCATCACATAAAATATATTCCCATTTCTATCTTACTCATTGCTCTTCTCAGTGGAGGGAAAACAGTGAACCATGCACTATAGATTTTTTTAATGCCATTAGGCAGTCACACTATGTAAACATACAAATAAATATACCATACCTAAGCAATAATACCAACATACACTTCGAGTTTGCTAAGCAAAATGTCACCTTGAACTTCCTTTCCATTTGCCCCACAATTTATACTTCTCCAATACTCAGAACCACAGCCCAAAGTGAAATCAGACAGGGACCTGGAGATTTTGTGGGAACAAAAAAGATAACTTCATTTTGTTTATTTTGTTTAGCAAGTGAATTAAAATGGGGATATTTGTTTTCACAGCATATTCTAGCCTATCCTAACAAATTCAGAATTTTTATTAGTGATAAGAGGCCAACACAAAGAAACCTAAAATGTGTAGCAATGACTTAGCAATTAGGCAGAGGGCAGTGAAGAATCCAATGTTGGAGGCTGGAAAAAAATGGCAATCCATTTTAAGCAGTGGGAAACCATTTGGCAAAAATTAAAATCCTGTGGTAATTTGGGAGGCAGACCGTGTGGCTTCTGAGCCCAGTGACTTAGGGAAACAACGTTGAAAGTGAATGTTGGCTGTATTTGGCAGAGGATTGCAATAATGAAATAAGCTCAGGAAAACCCTGGCTGGCTTGCAAACAGAAATGAAAGGGAAAAAAATCGTTCAGAAATTTGGAAGTTTGCAAGTTGGAAAAGTGACTATTTCTAGGCTCTAAACAAGAAGACTCGGCATCTCAAAAGACTGCCACAAAATCACAGTGAAATGTCCCCATTGGATGAAATGACTTAGGACGAGAATCAATTAAGAGTGTAAACAGATTAAGTGTGTGAATGTTCTACCTATTAGTCAGACATCTTCAACATAGCGCCCATATAGAAAAGAGAGAAATGCACAGAAGCGAGAAAGCAACGAAACAAAGCAGATTTTAGAATTATGCCTAGAAAAGAACTTTAAATATGGTTACTACCACATGAAAGTTACTTGAAACAAATAGATCAGAAGCCTACTGTGTATTTGAGGGAACTGCATTGTTAAATAAATCATGAGCCTGGACTAGAAAAAGCCACTGACATTTTGAGACTTATAACCCTTAAGCTGCCAATGTTGCATGGGAAAGAGGTTTGCTGAGAAAACTGTGCAGCCCCCAAGGAAGACATATTCCCCCTCACCCACTTCAGAGAGTAATGGAAAAGAAAAAATATCTTGGAGGGCACAGCTTACAGGCATAGAGGACAATGGATAAAGAATGTCTCTCAAGGACCACAACCAAGGCCTAATTAAGGAACACTTACCATCCCCTGCATAGGGGAACTCTCACCATGTCTGACCAGTGGGATGTTATCATTGTTTTGTGTCTCTAATCATCCCCTTTCAAATAGGAATGTATACCATCGTTATTCTGTTCCTTTCCACCACTCTGTATGCAGTGATATAGACAGTGGAGGACAACGATATATTCTTTCTTTCAGTTCATAGGTCACCTGATCAAGAAAAGCCTCATGCAGACATGACAGAGAGGCCCATGTATCCCATTAAGCTTGAAGTAGTGACTACATTGGACATCAGGATGTCTCCCCTGAGGTTGGATTAAGATGTCTTATGTGGGTGAAGAAAAAAGTAATTGAAAATTTGCTGATTAGAAGGGCAGATGCTGGCAGAGATTGTAAGTGCCTACCAAATATTCACATGTTTTTCTAATTTTCTAAGCCCCCATGCACCTATCGGAGTGGGATCATGCGACCCGATGAGGCCAGTAGAAAGTAAGCACATAGAACGTGTAACTTCCACCTCAATCGTGCTCTGCTCTTTGTCTTCCTCTGCTCTGCTGGCCTTGGAGGCTATGTGATCCAGATGGCATAGCTACAAAATAGAGCTTCATCAGATTCTGCATGGGAGGAAATACTTACTATTTATACAAAGTCATTAAGATCTGAAGGTTTATTTATTATCACAACATAGTTGAAGTTAGATTAATATATTACGCAATATAAGCCCCATCCTCATTCTCCCTACAAAAGTTTTATCAGGGTCTATGCTGATCACCAGATTTTGTGGTGTGAACAGATGGAGAAGGATAGGTTTGAAAAGATCCCATAAATGTCTATGTTGAAGTGAGCTGAAGCTGAAAATGTTAAGATATTATGTGCAAACACAGACATTTTGCAATGAAGAGCAGCTGATACGCAGGTTATGTTTAACTACCTATCTCTGGGATCTTAATGCCCCTCTCTCTGGATACAGGAAGCAGATTTCAAAACAATTGCAATGGGACATCATAGCTTCATCCTGAGACAGAGTTCAAACACATCCAGGTATGTGTTACATAATGATATGGCAAACTTACAGCAGTGCGTTAATTGGGAGTGCAAAAGCCGAGACAGAGCCCATCCTTACGAAGGACAGAGTTGAGCACAACAAAAGTTGACCTAACCACAAAGCCTTTATCATTGAATGAGAGAAGTGTTCTGGGCATAAGGTGGCATCTTCATTCATTTCTTTCCCTGGCCCAGGGTCCTGGAGAAACAAAGAACCATAAGTAAAACCTAAAATTTATTTAATTTAAACTTCCTTAAGACATTAGGCATATTGACATAGCTTTGGTAACCATATAACAGAGAATAGCAAAAAATGAGGAGCAAGGCATTTCCGCAATTTCACTACCCTCTTTTCAAGAAAAGCCTTGGCATCCTGAAGCACTTGTTGATTCCCTAGTGCAAGGCAGAAAAAGGTGGAAGCAATGACCGCCACGAATAGGGTATCAACATGCCCAATTGAATCAACAGCACCCAGTAGAAGTGGTAGTAGGACCCTGTGGGTGCTATTTGGCAAGTAAGATTTTTCATGAATACTTTGGGAATATTTCCTGAAGACCCTGAGAAATAGTCACAGTCAGAGGGAGAGAGAGAGAGAGAGAGAGTTTTACTGGGTACTGAATTCTTAGGTGAACAAGTGGACCTTACATATGAGTGAACTTTCATCATATGAAAACCCCTGAAACTTATGGGTTTATTACAAGGAGCATTTCTTATTTCTCACAAGTCTGGGTAGATTGGGCAGCCCTGATAATCTGGGCTGGGCTTGGATTATCTCATCTGGACTCACTCATGTGTCTGTGATGAGCTAACAGATCACCTTGAGGTTTGCTGAATGAGGAAGCCTTGACTGAAATGACACAGCTTTCTTCTACCTGTCTCATTCCTCCAGCAAATTAATTCAGGCTTGTCCTGTCAGTGGAGACAGGGGTCTGAGAAACAGCAAAAGAGCAAAAGACTTCTGCAGGCCTAAAGTTGGATCTGGATCACCATTACTTGCATCCCATTCTGTAGGCCAAAGCAAGTAACAAGGCCACACCAGATTCAAATGTAGACTCCACCTCCGTGGGAAAAGCTGCATAGTCAATTGCATGGGAGGCAGATTCTAAGAGGGCAATGACTCGGGCCTTTTTACACTCAATCTATCATACCTGGTATTTTTACTTTTATTGCAATACTCTTCGTGTGAGATAAACTTAGAACTCTAGAGTTGGAAGGATCTTAGTGATCATGCTCTACTTCAACCTTCTAATTTCAGAGATAAAGAATTTGAGGCCCAAAGTGGTTAAGCAATTTGATTAATGGCTTATAGATGAAGGAGGACTATAGATTTTTTTGATTCAGCTTAGAGCTCTTTCCACCACACTTTACCTTTCTTCCAAGGATACCTTTAGGACAGAACAAAATTTGATTTTGTACTCCATATTTTTGTCCACATTTGCTACAAAATGATTATCTAGAAACTCATCAACTATAGCCAACCAAGCCTGTTGGTCTTTCAGCTATGGTTTCCTCACTAGGCCCTGCCCTGTTCTACTTTGACCTCCCTTCAGCCATGAGTAAGCTGCCCATGAGCATGTTTCCTGACAGTGAACTTCCATAATCCTAATTGTCTGCCCTGCCCTGGGACTGTTTCTCCCTCTAGGACCAACCTGCCCCAGAAGGTGCCAGCATTTGCCCAGTGATGTCTCATCTAGAGATAACTGCCCCACACAGAGTTGCTAATAACTTTAATCTTGCAATTTTCCCTTCCTATTTTGTATCAATAGCCAAATTCTGCCTTCTTCATCTGCAATTTTTCTCCTATATTACAATCTGTATTACAAACCAGAAAACTGAAAGTGTGGTATTTATTTCCTACCTCAAACGATATAAACCCATGTTAACTGACAAGGTATTAAAACAGCTATTCCTCATGTTTTTAACCCAAGTGAGAGGGATAGAGGAAGAGAGAAGGTACAACTTCCTGACAACACAATCTTGATCCTAAGAAGCTGCAACTTGAACATCAGGTACCATCACTCTCTTGGGGGTAAGCATATGTTCAAGTGACTTGTGAGCAGACAGCCCTGCTTTCCATACAAACAGCACGACAATAGGACAAAAAGCTTCAGACTTTTAGCCATTTTTATGATTCATCTCTGTTTTTATGGGCATCCCAGCATAGTTCACCTCATTAGCCATTATAGAGATTTTAATTCTTGAGTTAATCCTGTGCTCATTCAGTAGAATGAATATTAATATCTTTCTAATGTAATTTTTAATTAAATATAGCATCACCATTATTATACCCAAAAGATCTAAATAGAGTTTGAAAGAGAAGACAGACACTATCACAATAAAAATCAGCAAATTCTGCTCACATCCTTTTCAAAAGGCTGATCACCTATGAAGTAATGAGAATAAATCGTGAGATAATGTAGGACAGATCTAATTAAGATAATGAGCTACGATTATGGATACGATTTTCCAGGGTTAAAGATCTTAACAAAAGGCAATCTATGGATATATTTTAAATATCCTCTTTGGTCTACTTACTTATATTAGCTATGCCTCTTAAAAAAAGGAAAATATTAATCAAAAGTAATGACCCTGAGTCTGCTGCTGCAACAGCAGGGTTTTAACTATTTTGCTATCGCTGATGCATTTAATACTTTGACATGCTCTTTTTGGGGGGATATTTGACTGGAACATATTTTTTTTCCATCTTGGCATTCAAGGGGAAACAGAGATATTAGGATCAATGCTCTCCCTGCACCTTGAAAGCTATATTTTAAAGATATTTTGATTTGACTAGCACAGATTTGGATGGATATTTCTGGAAGAAACTAATTAGCCTAGCTTCAATAGCAGTGGCAGGCAAGACAACCAGGGGAAAGGAGCAATTAAGTTTTGTAGGTATGCCTGGGTGCCATCTCTGCTCCCTGTCCAAAGAGACAATTCAAGGGAGAGAAAAAGTCCAGAAATAAGAATGCTTAATCCTTGGTCAACATTGTTAATAAGCAGAAATAAATATTTCCTGAGAATTGTTGAACTGCTGCAGGAGAGACTGGAAGGATCTCTTGGCTGTATTACTTGATAGAGATTCAACACTACTCTTTGAAAAGTAAGGCACATTGACCAACACCCACTAAAGCCAATGAGTGGAAGGAACTGCCGTCCAAGGGGTGGAAACAGTTCTCCCCATGTCCTGTGCCCTATCTACAGTGGCTCTCAAGGTGAGCAATTAAATCTCACTGGCGATACTTGTGCCACAGTGGATCCCAGGCCCAGAGTGAGCCCCAGTGGTATGCTGTTCACAGTTGCTATTATTTGCAACAAGTAGCATTTTACCATGGATCTGTTTCAGACCATGGGGCATGCTCAGCTCATTACCAGCATGGAAATTGTAACTCTGATGCTGTGCGTTGACTGCAGTGGCAGTAGACTTCTGGGGTCCATTAACTCCTCAGCTCCAGGACCTTTTAGTGACAGCCTGTGTGGCTACCTCAAGTGGCTTTTCACTGAAATCTTAAGAGCCTAAAAATCTTTGAAAACAGTGGGCAAAACAAAAGGATGAAAAAACATAATGATGCATTTGAAAGCAAAGAAGTTGTTGATTCTGTGTTCCCTGAATTTTTATTAGATTTTGCTTTGCATTCCTTTTCTCTATTATATAACCTCTCCCTCCCATCCCCTCATCTCTCTCTCAATCTCTCCACACCCTGTCTGTGTGATACCTCAGAAAGCATATTGCCAATAAGTCAGAAGACTTGTATTTCTAGTACTGGCACCAACTCTTACTAGACGTGTAGGTCTGAGCAAGTCACTTAACCTCTCTGGTCCTCCATTTCCTTAACTCTGAAATCTGTCATCTTGTAGGATTGATGTGAGATCATGAAATGTAAGGACATTGAAAATGATAAGCCTTTACTCTGTATATTCTCTATAACACAGCACTGTCGACAACATGTTGCCATTGCCAATATGTTCCATGGTAGATAAATTTGAGTAGCAAAGCCACTAGATGGAATGCTAATAATCACTGACTGATATCTTGAAGAAGTAAAATTATTATTTTCAGATTTGCCTTATCTCAAATGCAATCCTTAGGACCCTGGTGAGAGATCTGAGGATCTGGGAAGAGGCTTGAACACAGGCACTGCAACGAGAAGTAATGGGGACGTCTTTTCCAAGGACCTATATCTATCAAACACATTTTAATAATGTTACTCATTCTTCTTACTTTAACACTTTCGCACATCCTATTAATTTTCCTTCCTCTCTCCTCTCAGGATCAAATATTATACAGTACAAAGAGTATTATGGACTTTGTAGGCAGAAGGATCTGGCTGTGCCACTTAGCAAGTTATTCAACTTTCCAAGCTTCAGGTTTTTCATCTGTAAAATGGACTCACAGATATGGTCATATCTACTTTAAATTAAAAGTACTTGGTACATGAGTGTTATGCTCCACCTGTGGGGGATTGTTAGCAATGCAGTAAACAGGACCCTCTAGGGACAAAATTCCAAAGTGCTATAATTGGGACCCTCTCACCTCCCTGTCTGGACTTCTTCCTCCTGAAAGTTGGCATTCCCTTATTCTAATCCCCTAATTTGGGTGGTCTCATGCACCCCTGGCTGTCTAGTTGCCACTATCCAGTAATTGCAGCTTCTCCCATATCCTAAAACTAGTGCCTCCCACTTCCTCCAAACTTAAGATGAGCTCAGCTATTTATTACTCTATTTAACATGAGGTTGAGAGTAACTGGCACCCCACTAACTCCCACAGGTTATTTTTCTTTTAAATTACACATCCGTTGCAGTGCTGGGGTAGAGGGGTGACACTAGCCACGCAGTAGAAGGGAGGAAAGCTGCCCATTCTCCTGGACTTTGTATACAGGAGATAAACACTTTCCAGAGAGGTATTTGCCAGTCAATCTGGATGACTATCCCTCTGCCTGTAAGGTCAATGCCAAGCTGTGCCTCCCTCTATCCATACTCTACACTATCATCTATCAACCAAGCTATCATCCAGGACCACATATGTAGCATGTCCAAAACTCAAATGGCTGTCTTCCCAAATCTATATTCCCTATCCTAGTGATAAACTGCTGGTAACTCAAGCCTGAACTCTGGTAGTTATCTTGACACCTTTCTCTACCACACCTCTGTCCCAGTTCAAATCCTGGTTTCTGGCAATGACTTCCCAATTAGTCATTGTTCCCCTAGTTTTTCTTCAATCAGCTCTCAGTGAGGCAGAGAGAATGGTCTTTCCAAAGAGCAAATCAAATAATTTTACACTTCTGTTCAAGCCCTTATATTTGTCCCTCTGGCCTATAGGACAACATCTAAATTCAGAGCCTGTGACCCTCAGACTTTTGAGTCCTGTGCATTTTCTCCAGTCCCCTCACCGCTTTTCCCAGCATCACACCTGTACTCTGATCTGTTAAACATCTCCAGGTCTTGGCATATGCTTGCTAATCAGAAGGCCTTTTCTCCCTTCCCTGCTTAGAGAACTCCTGCTCAGCCTTAGGGATTCAGCTTGAGAGATACCTCTCTCTGGGCTCTCTCTGTGCCTTCCCCACCACTCACCTCCACCCTACTCCTTCCCCATCCCACATACCCCTATTTTATACAAATCTATTTTATCATGGCCAACATAGTGTGGTTACAATTATTTGCTAACATATTTGCCTTCTCAACTATTATGGAAATTTTAAAGACAAGAACTCTTCCTTGACCATCTCTGTGTCCCCAGTGACTGTCATGTCATTATTGACCATAGTTGTCCCTCCAAGCCTCTTGCTCCCTCTTCTAGTCATATACCTTAGGGCATCCTTCAAGCAACTTTGTGGGGACTTAGTGGCAATGAAAGGAAGCCTGCTTGGGTATTCAACTTTCACTTTGCCCAACACTAGTCAGAGAAATAAAAAGAAACAGTTGGAAGACAGTGGGAAGTAATGGAAATACTAGTTAGTTGTCTGAGTGTCTGAAGTAGTAGTTTATAATCCTAGAAAGCATTGGTACTTACATGGGTCTCGGGGTTGTTGATTCCCTATTTTCCTTACAGGGCCGCCCTTAGTGCCTAAGTGTCCAACCCTTGTCTTTCTCTCTCTCCAAATGGAGTTTATTTAATCATGTGTTACAAGAAGTATTCTGTCTCTATACATTACAGGAGCTGTAAATTTTGAAAATCTGGTTTCAATTAAAATGAATTTATCCCAGTGTATTGCCTCAAGATATCTCAATATCACATGACAGTAATACCTGTCATATTTTGGCATTACATAAAATGTTATTCCAAAGAAACTATAATTTGGTGTTTTTAACTATGATTTTGTGCATTATTCACATTTCTCCGACGTTTGAATCTCAGGGTTCTGTATCTGCTTTGTTGTTGATTTAATTGCCATCCAAGGCACTTTAATGTGAAAATCATGTCTCTCTTTCTGCTGATGACACCTGTTGTCTTCCCTGTTGAAAACCTTTATTTGGTACTATCTACAAAGGGTAACAGCAAACAAAAGGTACATCGAGGATTTATTCAATTTATATTGAAATATCAAACTGATAGCATAAAATGTGGTTGTAAAATATTTATTTTTCAAGCCCACACAATTTGTAAACCCTTTCAAACCGACTAGAAATATAAATTCATCCTGTTTCTCTGACCTCCATTATTTACGTGAGTTTACCACCACATAAAACAGAGGTGGTTTTCTTGGCCATAGAGTACAGTAGATAAGATCAATTTAATTCAAGGTTTTGGGGGGTGGAGCCAAGATGGCCGAATAGGAACAGCTCCCGTCTCCAGCTCCCAGCCCCAGCGACACAGAAGACGGGTGATTTCTGCATTTCTGCTTGAGGTACTGGTTTCATCTCACTAGGGAGTGCCTAACAGTGGGTGCAGGACAGTCGGTGAAGCGCACTGTGCGCGAGCCGAAGCAGGGCGAGGCATTGACTCACTCGGGAAGCGCAAGGGGTCAGGGAGTTCCCTTTCCTAGCCAAAGAAAGGGGAAGCAGACGGCACCTGGAATATCGGGTCAGTCCCATCCTAATACTGCGCTTTTCCAACGGGCCTGGAAAACGGCACACTAGGAGATTGTGTCCCGCACCTGGCTCGGAGGGTCCTATGCCCACGGAGTCTCGCTAATTGCTAGCACAGCAGTCTGAGATCAAGCTGCGAGGCGGCAGCGAGGCTGGGGGAGGGGCGCCCGCCATTGCCCAGGCTTGCTTAGGTAAACAAAGCAGCCAGGAAGCTCAAACTGGGTGGAGCCCACCACAGCTCAAGGAGGCCTGCCTGCGTCTGTAGGCTCCACCTCTGGGGGCAGGGCACAGACAAACAAAAACTCTGCAAGAACTTCCACAGACTTAAATGTCCCTGTCTGACTGACAGCTTTGAAGAGAGTAGTGGTTCTCCCAACACGCAGCTGGAGATCTGAGAACGGTCAGACTGCCTCCTAAAGTGGGTCGCTCACCCCTGAGCAGCCTAACTGGGAGGCACCCCCCCAGTAGGGACAGACTGACACCTCATTCAACCCGGTACTTCTCTGAGACAAAACTTTCAGAGGAACTATCAGACAGCTGAATTTGTGGTCTCACGAAAATCCGCTGTTCTGCAGCCACCGCTGCTGACACCCAGCCAAACAGGGTCTGGAGTGCACCTCTAGTAAACTCCAACAGACCTGCAGCTGAGGGTCCTGTCTGGTAGAAGGAAAACTAACAAACAGACAGGACATCCACACCAAAAACCCATCTGTACATCACCATCATCAAAGACAAAAAGTAGATAAAACCACAAAGATGGGGAAAAAAACAGACCAAAAAAACTGGAAACTCTAAAAAACAGAGCACCTCTCCTCCTCCAAAGGAACGCAGTTCCTCACCAGCAACGGAACAAAGCTGGATGGAGGATGACTTTGATGAGTTGAGAGAAGAAGGCTTCAGACGATCAAACTACTCTGAGCTACGAGAGGAAATTCAAAACAACAGCAAAGAAGTTAAAAACTTTGAAAAAAAATTAGAAGAATGGATAACTAGAATAACCAATGGAGAGAAGGGCTTCAAGGTTTTGCCCATTTAATTAAATAATAATTTCTGTTGGGGGATATGGGAAGGAGATACTTTCACAAATACGTGCATGAACGATTTGTTTGTCTGAGGCTTTTGTGGATGTTGCTGCTGTTGTTACTTATTCCATCTGATATCTTATAGCTGAATTTTATTAAAAATGCTCTTATAGCCTGAAAGGATCTTTCTGCATTCTGGATATACTATTCTATATTGTATTGATAACTATTTATTAAAGGTTTATTTACAACATTTAGATGCAAAGGATAGGTTCCAGTCAAATGAGTCCTAGTAGGATGAACTAACTGTATTTAGCTTGAATCTCCATGAATAATATTAGCAATGACCGTTCAACCAGATATTTTTGTGGTGTGGGATTAGTGATACCCTAAACTGGACTCTTTCTAACTTTATAACAGATGTTCATTGCAAATGTCTATTTTCCTTAACATTCTGCCTCTAATAACACTGCAAAATACCCCTACCTAGGAAGTGCACACATAGTCAAAATCCATGCTTCCTTAATAGCTAAAGAAGAACATACAAAGTCTTGGACTCTTAGAAAAGAAAGACAAAGGCTGACTCTCCAGTGCTCAGGTGTCCCTGAATCAACTAAAGCTGGATGATTGCTGGATCAACAGGCTCCCAGAGGCCTTCAGCCATTTTCATGTGAAAATTTAAATTGATTGCTGATCCTTCAGCTCTTGAAAGATGGGTTTTATCTTTTTTTTTTGTAGAAAAAAATTTTTTAAAGAGGCAATGCTTCCTTATGGAATAGAGTATTAGAGTATTTTTCAAAAGTGGAAGGCCAGGGGAGGAGCAACATTGTTGTTGTTGTTGTTGTTGTTTTGTTTTTTGTGGGACAGAGTCTCGTTCTGTCCCCCAGGCTGGAGTGCAGTGGCGTGATCTCGGCTCACTGCAAGCTCTGCCTCCTGGGTTCACGCCATTCTCCTGCCTCAGCCTCCCGAGTAGCTGGGACCACAGGCACCCACCACCACGACTGGCTAATTTTTTGTATTTTTAGTAGAGACGGGGTTTCACTGTGTTAGCCAGGATGGTCTCAACCTCCTGACCTCGTGATCCGCCTGCCTCGGCCTCCCAAAGTGCTGGGATTACAGGCGTGAGCCACTGCGCCCAGCCAGGGAGGAACAACATTTTAAGAAACTCAGCGATGGTCTATGACTGGATTCAGTCCTCCCTAAAGTGTGCTGCTTAGCATAAGGTTTTGTGTCATGTTTTCAGATGGAATCTCATCAGAATGCATATTATATATGGAAAACCCAGCCCATAATTATGATAGCTAAAAATCCATTATAATAAATACCATATAATAAATACCATTTCAAGTTAAGTCCCCATACAGCAGAATTATTTCTGTGTGCCAACTGCAGTCATTCACCACAAAATGACATTTTGGTCAACAATAGACCACACAGGCAACGGTGGCCCCATAAGATTACAATACAGTATTTTTACTGTGCTTTCTTTGTTTAGATATGTTTAGATACACAAATGCTACTGTGTTACAATTGCCTACAGTATTCAGTACAGTAACATGCTATATAGGAGCCTAGGAGCAATAGACTATCCCATATAGCCTAAATGTATGGTACATTATACCATCTAGGTTTGTGTAAATATACTCTATGATACCCACATAATGACGAAATTGCCTAATAATGAATTTCTCAGAACATATCCCCATTGTTAAAGGACACATGACTGTATTTGTAGATATGACTTAGCAAATACTGTGAAATAAGTAAGTCTACTCAGCAAATGATTTCAGCCAGGTGCAGTGGCTTGTACCTACAATCCCAGTACTTTGGGAGGCCAAGGTGGGAGAATTGCTTGAGCCCAGGAGATTGAAACCAGCCTGGGCAACATGCCGAGACCAGGTCTCTACAAAAAATACACAAATTAGCCAGGCATGGTGATGTGCACTCGTGGTCCCAGCTACTCAGGAAGCCAGGAGGCTGAGGCAGGAAGATCACTTCAGCTTAGGAGGTCAAGGCTGCAGTTGTGTTCACACCACAGCATTCCAGGCTGGGCAACAGAGGGAGACCCTGTCTCAAAACACACACACACACACACACACACACACACACACACACACACACACAGAGTGAATCCCTGGTCCCTAAACATGTAAAAGGCCTTTTCTATCATGTTCATATCTGCTCATCTATACTATCCAATTTAGAACTCAATTTCACTTCCTTGAACTGACTCTCATGTGACACTGTAGTCCCAGGGATTAAAAATAAACATGATTGCTTGAAGGAAAGAAGCTTTGGGTGAACTCCAATCAACTATGCTTAGCATAGATAAGAAAGGTGTTTCCACGTGCATTCAGGAGTATTTCTTACACCCATTCCCAGTATACAAAGTTCTACAATTTTAGCTTTGTCCATGAGCATTGCAATCCCAGAGCACGGCAAAAGCCAGAAGGTCATTCTGACCTGGCTCTGTCAGGCCTCGTCATCCATGACTCATCTCTTTGCTCCCAAATAGACATAAGAATTCAGTCCTGAAACCTGGCATCCTTTCTTTCCCAAGGCTGCCATACAAAAATATCCAATGAACTTCTGCTTTTAGTAATAGCAGGCTAGGTAATTAATACAATATTTTCACTGAAGACAAATTGGAAAATACTGGATGAAATATTTTTAATGTTATTAAATTTTTTTAAATATTTTAAACAGATTTTTAAAAGCATCAAAGAGTCTGGGCGCAGTGGCTCAGGCCTGTATTCCCAACACTTTGGGAGGCTGAAGCAGGCAGATCACTTGAGGTCAGGAGTTCGAGACCAGCCTGGCCAATATGGTGAAACCTCGTCTCTACTAAAAATACAAAAATTAGCTGGGTGTGCTGGTGCAGGCCTGTAATCCCAGCTACTCAGAAGGCTGAGGCAGGAGAATGGCTTGAACTCAAGAGGTGGAGGTTGCAGTGAACCGAGATTGTGCCACTGCACTCTGGCCTGGGCGATAGAGTAAGACTATCTCAAAAAAGAAAAAAAAAAGTAAATAAATAAATAAAAGCATCAAAGAGCTAACAAAACAGTAAGGAAAAACCAGGTCAAGATTTAAAGAAGAGAGAACTCAGAGACTGCTTTCGCCTGTTAGCTTTTGTCTATCTGGAAGAGACAGCTAAAAGACTACATTGCACAATAGCAGCCTTGAAGGTCTGGGGAGACCAAAGTAGGAGTTCAAGGCCCACCAAGGTCAAGGAACTGGTTAAATCACCCTCTTCTGCTTTAGACTGGGACCTCAAAGAGCTCCACCTTCGGGCTAAGGGGAGACTGGAAGAAATACAGTTGTCATTATTCACAGACAACATAACTGAGAATGTAGAGAATCCAAAGAATCTATAAATAAGTTATAGAAATTAAAAAGTGAGTTTAGCAGGTCACTGAATACCAAGTCAAAACCAGTTGTATTTCTCTATCCCAGCATCAAAAAACTGGAAAATTAAGTTTTAAAACAATGAAGTATTGTAGTCTACAATAGCATCTACAACTCAAATCCTTAGAAATTAATCTAATAAAAGATACATAAGACTTGTATACAGAAAATGATATAGCATTTTCAAAAGATATTAAAGATATAAATAAATGAAAGTATACACCATATCAATTCTCTGAAAATTAAATTAAATTATATTTCCAATGCACTCCCAATCAAAATTCCAGCAGTCGTGTGTGTGTGTGTATGTGTGTGTGTGTAAGTTGACCACCTGACACTCAAGTTTCAATAAAATGCAACAGACCAAGAATAGCCAGTATAAGCATAAAGAGGACAAAGTTGGAGGATTTCCTCTACCAATTATTAGGACTTATTATAAAGCTATAAGAATTAAGCTAATGTGCTACTGATACATAATAGACAGATCAACACAGGGTAGAGTGGCCAGAACAAACCCATACATATATGGTCACTTGATTTATGACAAATATGGCACTGTAGAGAAGTGAGGGAGGGTCATATTTTCAAAAAATGGTGCTGTGTCGATTAGGTATCCATATGGAAAACAATGAAACTTGACCCTTACTTCACATCATACAAAAAATCAATTGCAGGTGGATTGTAGATTTAAATGTGAAAGGTGAAACAATCGAGTATCTCAAAGATAACATAAAAAAGCAATTTTGTGACCTTGAGGTAGGCAAAGATTTATGTAACAACACAAAAGAACTCAAACCGTAAAGGAAAAATAGATACACTGGGCTTCAACAAAGTTAAGAAGGCCGGGTGCAGTGGCTCACGCCTGTAATCCCAGCACTTTGGGAGGCTAAGGTGGGCGGATCATGAGGTCAGGAGATCGAGACCATCCTGGTTAACACGGTGAAACCCCATCTCTACTAAAAATATAAAAAATTAGCCGGGCGTGGTGGCGGGCACCTATAATCCCAGCTACTTGGGAGGCTGAGGCAGGAGAATGGCGTGAACCCAGGAGGCAGATCTTGCAGTGAGCCGAGATCACGCCACTGCACTCCAGCCTGGGCAACAGAGGGAGACTTCGTCTCAAAAAAAAAAAAAAAAAAAAAAAAAAAGTTAAGAATAGCCACTTATCAAAAGGCTCTACTATTAGAGTGAAAAGGCAAGTCAAATGGTAAGAACATATATTTTTAACACTATTAGCAAAGGGCCAGTATCCACAATGTATAAGAACACCTACAAATCAATAGAAATATGCCAGACAAACAGGCAAAAGACTAGAACAGACACTTCACAAAAGAAAATATCCAAATGGCCAATAAATGTATGAAAAGATGCTCAACTTTTCAATAATTGGGAAAATGCAAGTTAAAACCACAATGATTTTGACATACACACAAGAATGGATAAAATTTTAAATACTAAGATAACTAATGGTTGCAAAGATTTGAACAACTAAAATTCTCATATACTACTTGTGGGAATGTAATTTGTTACAAGCATTTTAGAAAATTCATTGGCATTATCTATTAGTCACAGGTATTTATGTGATCCAGAAAAACCACTCCTAAGTTTATACCCAACAGAAGTGTGAATCTGTGCACACAAAACAGCATGTACAGGATATTTTTAGAAACATTATTCTTAACTGCAGAAAGAGGAAAGCTACCAAAATATTCACCAACAATAGAATGGATAAGTTGTGATATAGTCATGCTATGGAATATACCTATCCTTTGCCCGATGAACTTTAATTCATTCCTTAAAACCCTGCCACTAAATCAAAAACATTAAAAGAAAAATATTTATATTAGTTTTTTTTGTTTTTTTGTTGTTTTTTCTTTTTGAGACGGAGTCTCGCTCTGTCGCCCAGGCTGGAGTGCAGTGGCACAATCTCAGTTCATTATATTAGTTTTAATGGAAAAAACTAATGTATTTCATTCTAATCCTAATAACCCAAGATATAAGATCCAGATAGAAAATAATAACTTGAATAATGAAAACAAATTTATATATGTAATAAACAATAGATTAGAATAGTTTGCACATAAAATGTAATGAAGGTTTTTTGCATTCAATCTTTTTTCTTCTTTCTACACCATTTTCTATAACAATTTTTCAACATTTGGGGGTTAAGGGTTTCTCGCACTCAAATGGCACTGATAAAGTATGGAAAAGCAAAATAGAGGGCAAAATAAAGGCTAAACATGAGATCCCTTTGAAACAAGTGGAAATACCACATCCACTCAACACAATGAAGAACCACTGAAATAAACCACCTCTTTATCCCTCTCTCGCGGCTTGTACATGCAAAACAACACATTTGGGTTCATGCAAATGTGTCACACAATTAGAATTTGTTTCATGTGACAGTCTTTTGTCAGGAACAACTGTGTCAAGATTATTGGTGAATGTGTCTCCTTGAAATCATTGTCAAATATCACTTCTTACAGCATATTTATTTAGTTTTTTTTACAGTGAAAAAATCGTTATACTTAATAAAAAGGAGTCATTCCTTAAAAATAGTATAAATTTCTAAGAGTCATCATAATGAATATTATTAACTGAACAGTTATTAGATAGGGGAAGTCTGAACTACAAGCAACGAAAATGAACAATCAATTGCCACATGAAATAACATGGATGAATCTCAAAAATGTATTTTTGAGGCAAAGCCACATGCAGAAAAAATGTGTACTGCATGCTTCTGTGCATATGAAATTCAAAACATGGAAAACTAATCTATGGTGTTAGAAGTCAGAATAACAGATACCTCTGGGGAAGAGGTCATTCAACAAAACTTGGGCATCAGCCCTGATTCCTTTCTGAGTCTGAGACAGTAAAAAATACGTGTCGTTCTGTGTTTTTGCTTGACTTTGTTATTCTCCAAGGTACAAGACATAATTTTGTATAAAATATTTGTGAGATTCAAATAAAAGTATTATTAATGTCTAAGAATTAATTCAGAAAATAGATTATTTTAATATAAAGAAAATGAGGTTTGGAATAAAGAGCTAATTTTTCCTGGTTCAAACTCCAGTTCCATCTGTTTATAGCTATCTGACCTAAGACAATTTACCCTCTCTGAGCCTCAGTTTCCTCAAATATAAATTGGAAATGATATTAATCCTCTACTAGGTTGCTATGGATACTACTAACATCAGACATATGAAAGGACTTGGTAGATAGAAAATTTTAAGTAAATGTTATTTTCTTTTCATCTTCTGCATTTATTGGGGGTTGTGGTGGGGTCAACCCCCAATTTGTAGCCTTCATTCCTTCTTCAAAGCACAGGCTGGTAGACTTGTTAAATCAACTAATGGTACAGATGAAAGAAAGAAGCATCTTGAGTTTAGCCAAAAAAAAATTTTTAAGTGCCAAGTAAGGACACTGAAAATTCACCATAGAACTCCTAAGAACATAAAACCACATGAGAAAGTAGATAACTTATTTTACATAGATAAAATATGATATTGGTGCTTGCAATTATTTGTAAAGGCTCATTTGAAAGTCAGACCCTTGAAATACATCATAATTGTGCTCATATTCACAGTGATAATGTAAATTTCTATTTTTATTTTCATTGTCAATTAAATTTTCTGTCAGGAAGAGGTTTGAGTCGCTTAAATTCCTGCAACCATAATAATTAATGTAAATCCATCAACCTCACTATTTTGAGATTCTTAGTGAGCACCTCACAAATTCAGCACTTAGAAAAACTGGAGAAAATTAGTGAATTCACCTGGTCACATTTGACGATTCCACATTAATAAAAAAAGTCAACATTAGAAATTTTTCTGATCTCTTCACATTATATCCCAGATTTAACAGGACAGCAAATGAAAAAGTAACCCTACCTTATTCCCCAGGGACTTACTATATTACATTTTTCCCAAAACCAGAGTTGAGATCCTCTAACTCTCAGCCTATTCCACCTTGCTTACTGGGTAATGGTTGTTCTACTGGTTGGTGCCGCTGAAAGCCAAAAATTTACTTCTTTGCTTATGTAGTCTGGTCACCTGGGATGCTCTCCTCTCTACCCTTACCCACTGTCAAATTACAGCTCAGCTGTGCTGTCCCCTCCAACAAATCTTCCTTCCCTCTGCCCCCAGTCCTCAATGATGGCCTTCTTCAGAACTCCTACCATATTTTAATTATATGTCACCTTGAATTGCTCCATATTATGGGTTTGTCCTATCTCCCTAATCACATTGTAAGTTCTTGCATGGCAGGGATTGGGCTTCCCTCCTTGTCTGTTTCTCCCGCAGCCTCTAACACAATTCTGAGCACCTAATAGGGCTGTTGAGTGAGGATTGCCAGTCTAGGAACAAGAAGAATGTCTACATTAGCCTGCTGCAAAAATTACATATAGCTAAACTCATCTAAAATCACCACATGACTTGTCCACAGAAAATCAAAAGCAGAGTGGAGAAGAGAGGGGGAAGTAAAGACTCACAAACCCAGACAGAGAAGCCCTTTAATCTTGCTTGCCGATGTTCTAAGTTTTACATACTGCATATTGTTGGTCTTTTCATCTTTCCTTGTCTGGGAGATGAAAAGAATATTGTTGTTCACCCTGTTCCAAGTCCCGGAGGGCTAACTTGAGTGAACCTCAACAGCAGGCTACGTTGCACACTGGCTTCCAGTAGGTTCCAATGCATAGCATCAGCAGATTAGAAAGAGGAAACCGAGATCGTTTATTCCTCCACCTTTCTCCCTAAGGGGTCAGAGAGAGGGTCTCTCCACCAAAGGTCTCAGCAGCCCTCTCCACATAGCCTCACTAGGTCTAGGTCCTGCTAACTTCCCTTACTTACTCTAAGACCTAGGAGTAGTAATATGAAACCTTCCCACTTCAGCCAGTGATTTCCCTATACTACCCTGCCCATGCATCTGTAAAATTATCCACAAATCACTCCATTTGAATTGGCTATTTCTTGTCAAAACCTTGTCTGATACAGATGTTTTGCTTGGGACCCTTATAATTTTATTATTTTAATATTGATAATATTTACAGTACACTTCCTTGTTTCTCTAAGTAAATGAGTGCACATATTATATTGTGCCCATCTCTTAATGATTCATGGTCACCAGGACTCTCAGAGATGGGACCACTGTTTATCAGCTTGTAGCATCCACATCTATGCTATGCTTTTCAAACATTACCTCGTTTAATCTCCCCTCCTCCCCTCACCGAAAAAATCCTACAAGATGAGTCTGATAAGTCCCTTTTACAGAACCAATTTCTATTACAGCTGCTAAGTAACAGAAATAGGACAATGAACTCAAGACTGTCTCACTACAAAACCTGTGTCCTTACCCAGTAAATGAAATCCCTTCCCTACCACACTGTACTGCCTGAAAGAGCTAGTGAGTTGTGAAGATCTGTTGATTCTTACACTAAATGATTCATACTTTTGTTCTTTCTGAATTACAATGATGATTTCATTCCTCCTTTAATTGATTAAAAAAACAATCTGCAGCCCCAATACTAATCTGACAGTCACTGCACTATCTGTACACCTGCCTGTAGCAGCCAGCCTTGCGTGTCTACTTTGCCACTCATAATCTGCTGTAGGCCAAGTAACATAAAACACACCCCAGTTAATGTTGTGTGTGTGAAAATAAGAGTAAACATTTTTTTAATGCAGGCTGAGAGATTTTGAAGTATGGGGTTTGTGAAAGCTGTTTCTCATCACTCAGGAACTACATAGTACTATACTACATTTTAATGTACAATAAAAATCATTGTTGGAAGTCCAAGCTGTATCAAGAGGATGCACATAGACTCATCAGTTGACAGTGTCCCAGCTCAGCCCAGACTTCAAGTCACCATCCCAAACAACAAACATGTGAGAAAGGAAGCCACCAGATGATTTCAGCCTCCAGCTAATCAGTCACCCCAGCCATTCAATTCTTTCCAGCTGGGGTCTCAGAGATCATGGGGAAGATAGGTAAATTAATAGATATAGGTAACAAATAAGACTGTTATATGGAACTCTGGAAAGCTAAGTTGAACCACCTCCTCTTCCTTCTTCCAAGCCCATACCTGAATATTTCTTCTTAGTACCCAAAGATCAGCAACATGACAGGGCCAAAGAGAATGAGAGAAAACAGAATTTAACATTGCTCCAGTGTGGAGCAAGAGGTAGACAAGAAAAGTGCATCTCTCTGCAGAGAGCCACATCTGTTAATAACCCCACCAGGAGTGGCCTAATTAACCATCTAAATATGCAATCAAAATAACATTTTCTCCTTTTCAGAAATGAGGAAGGGATGGGAGAAAGGAAGATTTTCCTAGAATAAGGAGCTGAGTGAAGAACTTCCACTTCACCCTATGGATCATTACCAGCTGTAAGGTAAAATTGTATATGCTTGTTCCCATTTTGCTATTTATTACTATCACTCAAATGAAATGTGTCTTCTTGAACTAGTCATGTCCAAATCCTGCCTCCTATGTTTGAAGCATGGGTGAGGTTGGTGACAGCCTTCAGTTAGAAATGTTCCGTGGGTCTGAGTCAGAAAGAAGGTGCATTGCCATGGCAGGTCCAGTGTTCTTTACCAGAATGGAGCAGGGTCCACATGCAAAGGAGTCAAGGGCACAATCAGGAAAATAATAGCACAGGACTAAGGCAGAAGGTGAGGGTGAAATGAGAAAAGTAGCATTAGGTAGTTGGATGGGGGAGTGATGAACAGAGCAAGACAAGATGTCAAGTGTGTTATCACCCTTTTAATGTGGCACATGGTGCTTGATGATGTGGCAGGCAAAACTGGTCAAAGGTGATCATGGGGTCAAGCCCCTACTTACTCCACTTTGAAGTGCAAACACCAGAGGTGATTTGGGAGCTGGTGGCATCCAAGGCAAAAATAAAAATTAAAAATAAACAAGCTGATTTCTAGACACAGTGACTGCAAGAGCAAAGGCCATGAGGAAGGAGGTGCCCAGCATTCAAGGACCAGCAATCAGGCCAGTAAGACTGGAGCAGAGAGAACAGTAATAAGAGATGGACACAAAGAGAACACAGAGGTTAGACAATGCAAGACCTCAGAGGCTTTTTTGAAGACTCAGGCTTGTACTCTGGGTGACACTGTAAACAGCTGGAATGTTTACGGGACATGAATGAAATTATCTAACTTCTTTTTAGCAGAATGATTCTGGCTACTGTATTGAGAATAAACTAAAAGGGGCCAAGTTAAATCAAGAGGAACAATCAAGAGGTTAGGGCATTGTTCTTTTGGTGATGTGGCCCAAGCAGTGGAAGTGAAGGAAGTATGGGTTCCAAATATATTTTGAATGCAAACCATCGGGATTAGCTGACAGATTAGATGTGAAATGTTCCCCTTTCTTGCATTATTTTTCTTTGTAGCACTTACCACCTTCTGACATAATACATATTTAATTTTCAATGTTTTTATTCTCCATCCACATAAATGAAAGCTCCATGAAGCTAGGGATCTTCATGCCTGGAACATAGTAGGTGCTCAATAAGTAGCTGTTAACTAGATTAATTTATCTGAAGTATTTAAGTAACTCTATTAACAATTTTTTGCCATTGTCACATTCTCTTCCATTTGTAAACATTAGTTATTATAGGTTTCATCTCATTTTTCCACCATGAATTATTTACCCCAAGTGAATGTACTTTAAATTGATCTACATTGTTTAGAAAGTGCCACCTAAATTATTTCTGTGGCTTGGTTGCCGTGTTCCACTAACTGGTATACACAAACAGCTGTTGATGTGTAAGACATGGAATTAGGTCATTGCTGAGTTCTAATCAACTTGATTTAATTAGCATGGATGTCAGTGGTGGACATTTACAAGGACAGATGGTATAATAACCACTCTTGTGTGGAGGTAATATTGTGCCCGATTTCTGTCTTGAGTGCATCACCTATTGATGAAGCTGTGTTGATGTGGCCATATTGATACCAAGGACCATATGATGAGGTCAATTTGAGGGGATTACTTTGAAGCAGGAACATTGTGACACTGTCCAAAAACCAACCACCAGATTTTCACCTTTTGTTTTCTACCAAACAATGAGCATCATTTTATCTCTGAGATTTAAGAGCTGACGTTGAAGATGAGACAGATCAGAAATGGGCTGAGGGATTGGCTTAGGTTAGATTCTATCTTTAAGAACTCATGTTTCCCACACTTGCATATCTTAGAAAGGGACACCAATGATTCTAGGTGGAATTGTTGTCATTCTCTAAATATTTACCTATACTTTGAATGATCTTCATGTTAGACAATCATTGCTTTTATATAAATTTCTTTGGTTCATAGTGGAAGTTGTTCTATTTTTCATGTGAGAAAATGGACTCCTTTGATTCAGGACAATGCTTTCTTCTTGTTAATGCCAGCCTCATTTGATTAGGTTTCTATTAGACCCCAGAGATGAGGGAGGGAAGAGAGCATGTCAGGGCAGAGAATATTCCCCATTCTCAGTTTCAGACTCACAGGAAATCCTCAGTCGAGTTTCTAATGGTTTTCTTTTCTCTCTCTCCTTCCTTCCTTCCTTCCTTCCATCCTTTCTTTCTTTCCTTTCTTTCTCTCTTTCTCTCTTTCTGCTTGTTTGCTGTGTCACTCAAGCTGGAGTGGAGTGCATGAACATGGTGCACTGCAGCCTCAAACTCCTGGGCTCGAGAGATCCACCTGCCTCAGCCTCCCAGGTAGCTGGGACCACAGGTGTGTGCCACCACATCTAGCTAATTTTTTTTTATTTTTTGTGGATACAGGGTCTCACTGTGTTGCCCAGGCTGGTCTCCAACTCCTGGCCTCAATTATCCTCCTACCTCAGCCTCCCAAAGTGCTGGGATTACAGGCCACCACAGTTGGCCTCTAATGGTTTTCTTTGTGGTCTCAATTATATCTGGAAATTGTGTGATGACTCCTTTTTTAAAGAGCTGAAGTGCTGGCATCTACCTTCCAGAGGCAAAGAGATGTACACCTGACCATTTCTCCAGCCAGGCCTGGTCCGTGGGTAGACATCACAAGGACACAAATGGCCACCATGAGTCACAGCCACAGGCAACCTTCAAGCAATTCTTCACTGGAGAAGTAATAATTACCAAGGGGGCCATCCTGGGGTGCCTGTGTATTGGCAGGAGATGTGTTGGTAGACTGAAAGGAAAAGAAGGGAATCAGGGATTCAGGTGTTGTGGTCACTGGTCCAGATCTCTTATAGCCTCAGGTCACACAGGACTCATTCTTCTCCTTTGATGAGAAGTGTGGGAGGGGGAGGATCATGTGGAACAGTAGAAGGAAGACCTGACCTTTCCCCAGGCCTTGCCGGGACATGGCCTTCTTTCTCCAACTCTTCTTCCTTTGCTTCACTTCTTGTGTCCATCTCCCTTTAGCTCTCCCCCTTCTGCACTTTTGCCCCACCTCCAACCAGGTTTCCCACCTCTCCCTACTGACACACTTAGGAACCCACTGATCCCTTCAAGTAATTCCTAGCTTGGAAAATAGACTGTAAATTGCTTTTCACCTCTGCACTTAGTGTTGCTCAAAAGAAGGAAGGAGTGGGCTGTCCTTATTGTCCTCTAAGCAATGGCCTTACCTCCTTCCCCTTTCCTCCACTGAGGTGGGGGTATGAAATGGTTGGGACAGATTCTCACTTCAACATGTAAAAGCAACAAAAGGAACTCTTATCAAAAGACAAAATTACAACAAACTTAGCAAAATGATCTAACTAACTCTTATTTGCAACTCACGAATTAGGGTGACGTCTCCTCTAAAAATTTAGAAAAGGTGCTCCATTCAGCTGACCAGGGGAGTTTGGCTTTATAGGCAGAAAAGGCTGAAGAAAGCAGAAATTAGGATCAAAAAGGGGGTTGCTTAGCATCAAGTTACCTTCCTTGTAAGGTTAAAGCAGAGAAGACTTCCTTATCATGCTGGTTAAACTCGCCTGTTTGGAAATTTGACTATTATCTCTCTCCTGATTACCTAGAAGATCAGATAAACAACTGTTTCAGTTTGGTGACATGAAACTTTAGCACAAGAAACTCCATTTTGGTTGGTCTATTGGGGCCTACTGCAGGAGCTCAGTCCAAACCCATGGCCTCCTGTAAATTTTATTTGACATTCACTCTAGGGTTACTTTTCTTCCAAAGCTCTTTGTTTCATAACAGAAATCCATATCTTCCCAAATAACTTGTCTTTGACCTTATTTTTTATAGACATCTTTCCCACACCTGTCCTACATCACATTACAGTGTTTCCCACATTAACTTTAGAAGACAGAGAATCTCTCTCAAACCTATTCTCACACGTAAGGTGGTTACAATATACTTGACATCACAAAACTCATATATAATGCTGTTTTGCGTGTGCATGTGAACAGAATTGATATCTGTATTTGTTTTCTATCGCTGCATAATAAAATACAAAAAATTCAGCAGCTTAAAAGAACACACATTTATTAGCTCACAGATTCTGTGGGCCAGGAGTCTGAGGACAGCTTAGCTGGATCCTTGCTGGTAGGTTGCCATCAAAGTGTTAGCTGGGCTATGTTCCTTTCTGAAACCCAGAATCCTCTGCCAAGCTCATTGGGTGGTTGGCAGAATTTAATTCCTTGCAAGTTGTAGGACTTGTATGTTCCCTGCCATATGGCCCTCTCCAAAGGCAGGTCACATCTTAGCAGCTTGCCTTCTCAGGTCCAACAGGAGAGTATCTCACCTCAGATAGGGCCCAGTCCTTCTTTTTAAGGACTTTGATTAGTCTAGCCCATGCAGAATAATCTCTTGTTGTCACATAATATAACAGCCACCTTGATGACATCCCATCATCTCTGGCTTACTCTATTAGTTAGAAGCAAGCTGCAGATTTCACCTACACTCAAAGGGAGGGTGTTACACAAGGTGTAGATACCAGGAAGTAGAAAATCAGTGAGGGTCACTTTAGGCTCTGTCCAATTCAATGGATTCAGCAAGGAAAATGTTCCAAAGCTAATATGTTGCCCTCTTTTAATAATTGTTGGAAAAACATGGATAAACCAGGCTTGGAAGAATCAAGGACTCATTTAAATGCAACCATGAGGCACGCTTAGCATGGGCTAGAGGTAGGGAGAGGAGTGTATTTATATGATCTCCTTAATGTCCTGGTCTAGTCAAGCCCTTGGGAATGCTCTTGGCAACTTTTGGCTCACCTTGCTTTAGGGCTGCTTCTGAAGATGCCTGACCACAGAAGCCAACAAGTGCATCCATAGAACCAACCCAGAGCAAAACCCTAGATGATTATAAATATCTACGAACACTGAATTTTTCCCTCAAGAATATAGGGTTCACTACAGACACCCCTTCAAGTGCCTACATGATGCTAATATTGCTGTCTCAGCACTACCCTATAGATTTTAATGTGGAGAATTTATAGCCATTTTATTTATCCTATTAGTCTCACCACTATTACATCCAAAGCCCTGCCCAGTCAAGGTGAATGCCTCCCTCACCATATGCCTTTGCAACTCTGACACCATAGTAGTTCTATCATTATACTACATTCTTACCAAACTGATAAAATGTGCTATGAATCAGAAAATACATTCGTCAAAAATTGTTAGGCTATAAATATTGAGAGAAAACCCTTTCCTTTGTTCTTTATCTTCTTCAACTATTCCAAATAATTTAAATTGCATCTGTCAGGGAAGATCAGAGATTTCATTTTTACACAATAATTTAATAAAACTGGTAGTAACTAAAAAAGTCACACTTCTGAAAAGGTCAAAACAATTCCTTGTACTACAATCAAGTAAATTTGGAATTTGCTTAATCCCAATCAAGTGCTCACAGTTAATTTAAGAAGATTAAATTACCCCACAGTCATTATTCATTAGCCAAGAAGAATGAAATGGCAACAATTCTGCCAAATAGTAAAGTGCACTTATAAGACTATTTTGCAATTTATTCAACAAACTTTTATGGAGTGCCAACTAGTGCCAGGAACTGTTCTATATCCTGGGGCTACAAAGGTAAATCAGGCAAACAAAATGCTTTACATCATGGAGATACCATGGGAGTGTGAGAAACAGAAAATAATAAATAGACATATATATATAAAATTATAGATTACAAAAACTGTTATAGAAAAATAATACATATATGAGAATAGAGTATAATTGGGGATTAGGTGGGGTTATTTTAGGAAAGGCGATCAGAATAGGCTTCTCTGAAGAGACAATGTTTCAACAGACCTGAGAAACAAAAAGCAAATCCTAAAACCCCCAACTGACTGAACAGATCTCCTCTTGGCAAAGGGGACCCCACAGAAACCTTAAAAACTAAGTTCCCAGCCATGATGGGATGGGAGGTCAGACAGGCCTCTGTATGCCCCTTTTTTATTAACCTTGGATCAGAATTCTTTCCTAAGGAGTAAGCAGAAACCAGCTATGGAAAACAAGAAATGGGAGACTCATTCCTTTATCACCTTTAGCCAATCATCTGAGGCTGCAACCAGACTTGCAACTGGACTCCCCTCCCTTTTGCAGTTACGACACAGTAACTAAACAGCATTCCTTCCTGATAAAAGACCACTGACCACAGAGTGGTTCTGGCCAGTCTACAGAGATGGCACATTGAGGATTTTCATATCTTCTGCTTCACCTTTTGATATAAGAGTGAAACCACCTTTGCAAAGATCATGACAGTGAAAACAAATCTAACATGGCAGATTCCGTCTTGCTTCTAGCCTCACAGGTGGGCTGTCCTCACTCACTCCTAGGTGTGGTCAAGCTAACCATGGGAGGAATTTAGTTCATAGTTTAACTTTGAAGCGAGCATGATAATCATCCCTCCCTAAAATTAATCCCCTCTTTGTTTGGGGGCTGAACCACCTTTGCACCTTTACAAGACTAATGAAAGGACACAAAATCAGGAATTACAGGAAGGACTCGAATTCTGCTAAAATGTAAACATAGTTTCTATAACCCCTTACTGCTCAGGAGTCATTTGGTCAGAGGTCATAAGATTTGTGACTTCCCCAATTGCTCCTATAGATAATATCACTATTGCAGAACCTAAGATTGGTCTTTCGAGATGTTTTTCAGATTTTTGCATTCTGGCAACTAACCAACCCCACCTGTACTCGTGACTTATGACTCAACCAGTCCTGTGGTCCCCCACCCAGAGGCAGACTCAGCACATGAGGACCATTTCCCACACACCTATGATTGCATCCCTAACCAATCAGCAGTACCCATTCCCTAGTCCCCTGCCTACTAAACTATCCTTGAAAAACCCTAGCCTCTGAATTCTCAGGGAGGCTGATTTAAGTGTAACTCTGGTCCTTCTGCTTGGCTACCTTGTGTTAACTCTTTCTTCACTGCAATACCACAGTCTCAGTGAATTGATTTTGTCTGTGCAGGGGGAAGGAAGAATTCATCAGGTGATTACAAGAGGGCCAAAATCTCCACCCTCAGATCATACTAATGCTGTCATTTTCTGAACATGCAGCCCAAGAAGGAAATGTGAAGCTCAGTTGTGCATGCACATGTTTCTTCTTTCATAAATATTTATGACTCCTCCTATTGCTTATTAAATACGTACATTTAGCCCACCCATTCTGCATAAAATCCTGTCTTATGCTTCCCTCCCTTGAAGTGCCGGTTTCTGGCTGCTGTCAAAGGTTATACATCTCAGCCTGTCAGAATAGCCACCTTACAGTCTGCAACCCTTAATGAGAAATAAAGCTCTCCTTTCCAAGTTTATGAACTTCATCATTTTTCAGTTGGAAGAACCCTGAGTTGCCAAAGAGTGAATTAAATAAAGACTGTTCTAACCAGTGGTAAGATCAGGTTTTTGTTGTTGTTTGTTTGTTTGTTTTGCTTTTGTTTTTGAGACGAAGTCTTGTTGCTCTGTTGCCCAGGCTGGAATACAGTGGTGCAATCTTGGCTCACTGCCACTTCCGTCACCTGGGTGGGTTCAAGAGATTCTCCTGCCTCAGCCTCCCGAGTAGCTGGGATTACAGGCACACACCACCATGCCCAGCTATCTTTTTAGTAGAGATGGAGTTTTGCCACATTGGCCAGGCTGGTCTTAAACTCCTGACCTCAAGTGATCCACTCACCTCAGCCTCCCAAAGTACTGGGATTATATGCATGAGCCACCATGCCCAGCCAAGATCAGGCTTTAAGACCTGAAGTTTACAAGGAAGCCTAGTGTAGTTGAATAGAGAACAAAAAGAGTTGTAAGTAGTAGGTTTGAAGAGGCAGGCAGGGAACAAGAAAACATAAAGCCTTAGAGATTCATGCTTAATCTGGATTTTACTTTAAGTGTAATGAGAAGCAATAGGAGTTTTAGCTATTGTATTTTAAAATCTCTAACATAGTGAGAAAAGAAAAGTACCTTGGAACAGTCTGAGCTATGTGAGGTAAGCAAAATTTA
The DNA here is from genome assembly GCF_006542625.1 of Nomascus leucogenys. Lineage (NCBI taxonomy): Eukaryota > Metazoa > Chordata > Mammalia > Primates > Hylobatidae > Nomascus > Nomascus leucogenys. The sequence goes on along the minus strand of NC_044391.1, from coordinate 29,699,387 downwards.
TCAGGCACAGAGAGATATGAGTATGGGACTTCAGTCATCTCCACCACCACCACCCACCCATGCTTGGAGACAATTGTTTAAAGGCATTTTGTTCCTGACTAGCTGCCTCATCCATTATCTTCACGTTCCTGGAATTTGTGATACAAAAAAAAATGTATAGCCAATCAATAGCTTATGTTACCTTAATGTAAATTCTTAAGAACTCCCTCTCCATTTTCTTTAAAAATCTACTTGTAACTGCTGCTAATTGGTGTGTATATTCAGGGCAATTTGAATCTATGCCCACAAGCTGCAATCCTCAAGCTTGGCCCAACAAATAAATTCTCTACATATATTAATTTTGCCTCAGTTTCTTCCTTTTAGGTTGATAATAATGTTGATCATGTATTTGAATTGCTTTAAGTGCTTTACAAATATAAACTCATTTAATATCTCCACAGCAAGTCTATGAGGTAGGTGATATTATTCTCCCTATTTTACAGATAACAAAATTTAGGTTCAGAAAGATTTTGTAACATATGATCACACATGCTTATATGTAGCAGAGCCAGGATGGTAACCAGGAAAACCTGTCTAATTTATTTATTTTTAAAATTCACTCTAGCTCCAATGTGGTGGACAAAATATAGGAAGACAAACATAGCCCAAGCCAAAGATGTGGTGACTTAGACCTGGGGATGACAGTGGAAGAGGCAGATGATTGAGTTCAGAACATACTGACAAGGCAAAACCAACATGATTGTTGATAGATTGAATGGGCAGGGCAAAGAAAATGGAAAAATCAAGGATGCCACCTAAATTTTTGTCCCCAGCAAGTGGGTGAATGTTTTCATAAATTGAGAGAGGGAAGACACAAGGAAAATAAGTGTGGGAGAGTGGAAACTGAGAGTTAGGTCATATTAAGGTTGACATACCTGTTAGACATCCAGAGACACTGAGTAGGCAATTGGATGTATGAGTCTAGTGTTCAGTCAAAAGATACAGCTAGGGGTTTAGATTTGGGGATCATCAGCTTGTAGATGATGTTTAAAGTCAGAAACCTGAATGGGATGACTAAGGGAGAGAAGAGGTGGGAGCTCTAGGACGAAGGCACAGGCCCCCCTACCTATTAAGGGGTCAGGGATGGCAACAGAACAAGCTAAGGAAGTTGAGAAGGCACTGGAAAAGAGAAAACACGAAAGAAGAGAGGCCCAAAAACCAAGTGAAAATGTATTTCAAGAGGGAGGCAGAAGACTATTATGTTAAACGCATCTGTGCAGTCAGGTAGACTGCAGACAGACCTGTCGAATTGGATTTGGCAAGATAAAGGTAACTTGTAGCTTTGATAAGACCAGTGTAGGTAGAGTGTTGAGACAAAACCCTGACAGGAGTGGAATTCAGAATAATTGGATGGTAAGGAAGTGGAGACAGCAAGTATATAAAAATCTTTAAAAGAATTTTATTATGAAGGAAAGAAGAGATGTAGGCAAGGCTGCAGGGGGATACAGATCCAAGAGAAATCTCTTTTTAATAGCAGATAATACAACATGTCTGTATATTGATAGGAATAATCCAACAGAAAAGGAAAATTAATGAGGAAGGAGAGAAAAAAGAGCAGAGTTCTCAACAAAGTAGAAGTATTGGGATGTTGCACACCAGTGGAAAAGTGGCCCTGAAGAGAAACATAAGGTTTATTAGGTAGTCAGAGAAAGACAGCACATTTGTTTTTGCAAGATGGTGGATTGGAGACATTGTTAGCATGCTTCTCCCACTTTGAAAGACAAAATAGTGAGTAGAGATCTTGAACCATTTTCAAGGAGCAACACAGGAACTTAACAGAAAAACTGAAAGAAACCACAGACCCTTTGAAAGAAGCAGTGGGCAGCAGCCTACACTGTGAACCAGATGGAAAACTGTTGAGTCTGTAGAGCATGAGAGGGAAAGAGACTGCTACTGTCACATGCTCCCACAGGGCAGCAGGGCAATCCAGGCCAAGGGGGAGAACCTTACCCCTACCCAGCCAAGGGCGAAGGCCTTGACCCTGTCCAGCACTGGAGCTGATTTAGTGAGTGATGGGAAATATATGAGAAGGAGCAGTATCAGGACATGCTTTGCATGCAGTCTCAGACTGCAATGGGGATGATGGGAAGCCGTTCTTGATCCTAACCTCACAGGGGACCTCACAGAGGCCTACCAGCTAACTCAGACAATGGTCACAGTTGGGAGAAGCTTTCAACTGAGATTTGCAATATAATCTTGAATAGGGACAAATCCCATTGGCCAGACTGAGGGGTGAGTGGGAAGAGTACTATAGTCACAGATGTAGGAGCTGGACACCTCTTATTCACAGGTGGACCAGGAGAGGTGTGGCCTGAAAGCCACAGAGTTTCTGTCTCTGTCAGGAAGGCTTGCGGCCTGGGGCAGTTTTGAGTTCTGAGTGCAGGCTGCCTGAAACCCAGCTAGCTGCTCCTAAAAGAACACTGTGGGTGTGAGACCTGCCTTGCCAGCTGTGTGGGAGTGGAGTGGAGCTTACTGCCACCTGCTACCTGCTGACTCCCCATGCAGATTCTTCTGTGCAGCAGAGGCAGCTGCACTCCTCCCTAGAACATTACCCCAGTGGCCAGGGAACTGCCCTTCAATCTCCACATAGGGAGACAGAGTGCAAACTTACCTGACCCAGCCCACACCCAGATTTGTCCTTCCACCTGCCCTAGTAGCCTAACACAACAGAATAAGACATTTGGGAGCTCCATGGCACCACCCATTACCTGAGACATCAGAATACCTCTCCTGGATAACATAAACCAAGCACAAATTCCACTGCTACCACCAAGCTGGTGCTCTTTGCAAGCACCACCTTCTGGCTGGTGGTCAACCAGCACAGCCCATGACAGCATCTGCAGGCACAATAACACAGCAATCAGAAAGGAGAAAACTTTTGCATGGCCTCATCTATCCTTATTGCCTGTATCATTCTCGCTAACCAGGAAGTCTTGAGTTTGTCCATGTGCCTAGTAAGTTATGACTACAGCTGGCATTTGAAAAAGTCAACACACTAAAGCTATTTATAACCAAGGAAATCTCACAGTTTACATCACTCCCCTCCCACCTCTGCCAGAGCTGGTGCTGGTATTTGCTGCTTGGAGACTAGAGGACAAGTCACATCTCTGGAGCCTAGAGTGTGGCAGCCCCACTGGGCAGCTAGACCCAGAGGAGCAACAGGAGTCACAGTAGTCTGGTCCTCAGGGACTGCTACGCTTAGGGGAAGAGAGAGTGTATCACATTAAGGGAGTATGGGACAAAAGAAACTGGACTGCAGGCCTTGAGTCCCTGAACTTTCCACCTGTGGGATATTTTCTTCAGCAGAGGCACAGGTGCAATGCTAGGCTCAGTGGGGAAACTCTGTAGCTCTACTCCAGTAGTCAGGTAGCCCTGGTGCTTGTGAAGGGTCTTGGAGAGGGGACTCCTCCCTTTTACTCACCACTGCAGACACAACTGGGGCTTTTCCCATGGAATCTCAGCATGAGTGCATCTGTAGGCAGCCTTTCTGGAACTTCAGGGTGACTGTATCCCCAGAGAAGGAATGCCCTCCAGATTCAGGCTTGTATGAGAGGTAGGGTCACAATCTCTCTCTAAATGAAGCATCAGCATTCTTGCAGATAAAAAGAGATGCCTGTCTGATCTATATAGCCAGAACACCAGGTCAGGAGTATGATTGGAAGGCAGATTGCTTTCCTGCTGGTCTGGAAGGAAAGCTGTGGTGGCTCCCTCCCCTCCCTCTGGAAAGAACTCTATGCATTTTTACTGAGAGTTCACTCAGCCACCTCTGTCAAAGCTGGGACCTCTGCCCAATATTAGGGTATTGCATTTACACACCTGCTTTAGCCAAAGCCAGTTTTTACCCATGAGCATCTCCTACTGGCCCAAAGCCTGAACCATTTAACCCAGTGAATAAAATACTGGAGGGAAAGTTTTTTTAAAGTGCACGCCACTGGAAAATGAGATAAGCTTCTTAAGACCTCTGCATTCCAGCCCCACAGAAAACAATAACCTGCTCCCATACCCAGCACATCACTACTAACCTAGTGAACTTGTTTTCTTCATTGTGTTCTTGTTTTATAAGCATGTGATTTTTATGCTTTGAGGAGTGTCTATTCTGACGTGTATTGACCTTTGTCTCAAGATTTAGAACTCCTTTTATCATCTCTTATAGGGCTGGTAAGACCATCAGCATCTGAGAAAACCATTGCACAAAGATTCTCTATAAGAAAATAATTCATACGGAGGCTTTAACACTGAAAGCACCCACAGCCAAAGCTAGGTAACAATAAACTATAAACATTAAAGTCACATCTTCAAGAAGGAACAAATGAAATTTAAAAACCATTGAATCAAAAATAAATTCAAAAATAATTAGAAGAAATAGTCTACCTAAACGAGAAGGAATCAGAAAAGCAATTCTAGCAATATGAAAAAACAGGGTTCTTTAACAGCCCCAAAAGATCACACCAACTTTCCAGCATTGGATCTAAACCAAGATGAAATCTTTGAAATACAAGATAAGGAATTCAAAAGGTTGATTACTAAGTTACTCGAGGAGATACAAGAGAAAGGTGAAAACCAGCATACAGAAATGTAATAAACAATTCAGGACATGAATAAAAAAATTTCTAAAGAGATCGATATTTTAAAGAAAAACCGATCAGAACTTCCAGAAATGAAAGACACATTTAAGGAACTACAAAATACTGTGGAAAGTTTTAACAATAGAGTCAAACAAGTAGGAGAAAGAATTTCAAAGCTTAAACACAAGGTTTTTGAAGTAATCCAACAAGACAAAAATAAAGAAAAAAGAATGCAATGAAATAAAAGAAGTCTCCAAGAAATATGGCATTATGTAAAACTGCCAAACATAATTCATTCTGTCAATCCATATCTTTTTTAAAACTTTTAAGTTCAGGAGTACATGTGCATGATGTGCAGGTTTGTTACATATATAATCATGCATCACGGGGGTTTGTTATATAGATTATTTTATCACCTAGGTATTAAGCCCTAGTATCCCTTGGTGTTCCTCAGGGAGAAGAAAAAGCAAAAAGTTTGGAAAACCTATTGGAGAGAATAAGAGGAAAACTTCCCTGGTCTTGCTAGAGACTTAGACGTCAAATTCAAGAAGCTCAAATAATTCCTGGGAGACTGATTGCAAAAAGTACGTCAAGAAGGCATCTGGTCTTCAGGCTACCTAAAGTCAATGTGAAGGAAAGAATTTCAGGAGCAGTGAAACAAATGCATCAGGTAACCTGTAAAGGAAAACCTATCAGACTAGCAGCAGACTTTGCAGCAGAAACTTTACAAGCCAGAAGGGATTGGGGTCTTATCTTTAGTCTCTTTAAACAGAATAACTCTCAGCCAAGAATTTTATATCTAGCAAAACTAAGTTTCACAATGAAAGAGAAATAAAATCTTTCTCAGACAAGGAAGTGCTAAGGGAGTTTGTCAATACTAAACCAGCCCTACAAGAAATGCTAAAAGGAGCTCTAAATCTTGAGACAAAAAGTCAATACACATCAGAATAGAAACTCTTCAAAGCATAAAATTCACAGGGCTTATAAAACAAGAACACAATGAAGAAAACAAGTTCGCTGAGTAACAATCAACACAATGATTGGAACAGTACTTTACATCTCAATATTAATGTTCAATGTAAATGTTCTAAATGCTCCACTTGAAAGATACAGATTGTGGAAGACAGTGTGGCAATTCCTCAAAGACCTAAAGACAGAAATACCATTTAACCCAGCAATCCCATTACTGGATATATACCCACAGGAATGTAAATTGTTCTATTGTAAAGACATATGCATGCATATGTTTATTCCAGCACTATTCACAATGGCAAACACATGGAATCAACCTAAATGCCCATCAATGATAAGATTGGATAAACAAAATGTGGTACATATACACCATGGAATACTATGCAGTTATAAAAAAGAACAAGATGATGTCCTTTGCAGGGACATGGAGGGAGCTGGAGGCCAACATCCTTAGCAAATTAACACAGGAACAGAAAACTAGAGCATGTTCTCACTTATAAGTGAGATCTAAATGATGAGAACACATGGACACATAGAGGGGAACAACACACACAGGGACCTATAGGAGGACGGAAGGTGGGAGGAGGGAAAGGATCAGGAAAAATAACCAAGGGATACTAGGCTTAATACCTAGGTGATAAAATAATCTATATAACAAACCCCCATGATGCATGATTATATATGTAACAAACCTGCACATCATGCACATGTACCCTGAACTTAAAAGTTTTAAAAAAGATATGGATTGGCAGGATGAATTAAAAGTTACAAACAAAATATCTGCTGTCTTCAGGAGACAAACCTAAGGCAGAAGGATTCTTACAGACTCAAGGTAAAGGGATGGAAAAAGACATTTCATGCAAATGGAAACCAAAAGCACACAGGAATAGCTATTCTTGTATCAGATAAAATAGACTTTAAAGCAACAATAGTGGGAAAAAAAAGACAAAGAAGGTCATTACATAATGATAAAAGGATCAATTCAACAAAAAGATATAACAATCCTAAATATATATGCACCTAACTCTGGAGTTCCCAGATTCATAAAGCAATTACTACTAGACCTAGTCCTAAAAGAGATAGACAGCTAACAATAATAGTCAGGGACTTTAATACTCCACTGACAGGACTAGACAGATAATTGAGGTAGAAATTCAACAAAGAAACCACTGGACTTAACTGCATTCTAGAACAAATGGACCTAACACATATTTACAGAACATTCTACACAAGAACTGCAGAATATACATTCTTCTCATCAGCATATGAAACATTCCCCAAGACAGACCATATGATAGGCCAAACAAGTTTCAATACATTTTTAAAAATCAAAACCATATTAGGCATCTTCTCAGACCACAGTAGAATAAAACTAGAAATAACTTCTGAAATGAATCCTCAAAACTATGCAAATACCTAGGAATTAAACAATCTGCTCCTGAATAATTTTTTGGTTAACAATGAAACAAAGATAGAAATTCAAAAATTTTTCAAAATGAATGATAACAGTGATACAAGTTATCAAAACCTCTGGGATACAACAAAAGCAGTGCTAAGAGGAAAGTTTATAATGCTAAATGCCTACATAAAGAAATCTGAAAGATCATAAATTTACAACCTAACATCACACTTCAAGGAGCTAGAGAAATAAGAACAAACTAAACCCAAAGCTAGCAGAAAAAAAAATCTATAACAAAGATCAGAGCAGAACTAAATGAAGTTGAAACAAAAAAAAAAAGAAACAAAAAGCTGTTTCTTTGAAAAGAAAAGCAAAATTGATAGACCACTGGATAGATAAAGCAAGAGGAGAAAAGATTCAAATGAGCTCAGTCAGAAATGTAAATAGACACATTACAACTGACACCACAGAAATACAAAAGATCATTCAAGACAACTATGAAAACCTCTACGCACAAAAACTAGAAAATATAGAGGAAATGGATAAATTATTGGACACATACTACCCCCTAGCTTGAATAAGGAAGAAATAGAAATCCGGAACAGACCAAAAACAAGTAATGAGGCTGAATTAGTAATTAAAAAAAAAACTCCCAACAAAAAAAAATTTAGAACCAAGTAGATTCACAGCCAAATTCAGCCAGACATTAAAAGAAAATTAGTACTAATTCTATTGAAATTATTCCAAAAGATTAAGGAGGGAATCCTTTCTAAATCATCCCATGAAGCCAGTATCACCCTGACACCAAAAACCAGAAAAGGACATGGCAAAAAAAAAAAAAAAGAGAGAGAGAGAAAGAAAACTACAGACCAATATCCCTGTTGAATATAGTTGCAAAAATCCTCAACGAAATAACAGCAAACCAAATCCAACAACACATCAAAATAATTCACCATGATCAAGTGAGTTTTACTCTAGGGATGCAGGAATAATTCAACATACACAAGTCAATAAATATGATTGATCACATAAAAAGAATTAAAAACAAAATCCATATGATTATTTCAGTTGATGCAGAAAAAGCATTTCATAAAATTCAACATCGCTTCATAATGAAAACCTTCAAAAAACTGGGTATAGAAGGAATATACCTCAACATAATAAAAGCCATGTAAGACAGACCCACAGCCAGTATCATACATCATGAGGAAAAACTGAAAGTCTCTCTCCTAAGACCTGGAACAAGACAAGGATGCCTACTTTCACCACTGTTACTCAACATAGTACCAGAAGTCCAAGCCAAAGCAATCAGGCAAGAGAAAGAAATAAAGGGCATCCAAATTGGAAAAAAGGAAGTCAAACCATCTCGGTTTGCCAGTAATATAATCTTATACCTAGAAAACCCTAAAGACACCTCCAAAGACTCCTAGATCTGACAAATGAACTTGGTAAAGTCTCAGGCTACAAAGCTAATGTACACAAATCAGTAGTACTGATATGCACCAAAAACAACCAAGCTGAGCATCAAATCAAGAACTCAATCCCTTTTACAATAGCTACAAAAAATAATAAAATACCTAGGAATATACCTGACCAAGAAAGTGAAAGATTTCTACAAGAAGAACTACAAGGCTGGACACGGTGTCTCATGCCTGTAATCCCAGCACTTTGGGAGGCCGAGGCGGGCAGATCATGAGGTCAGGAGATCGAGAACATCCTGGTTAACGTGGTGAAATCCCGTCTCTACTAAAAATACAAAAAATTAGCCAGGCGTGGTGGTGGGTGCCTGTAGTCCCAGCTACTCGGGAGGCTGAGGCAGGAGAATGGCGTGAACCTGGGAGGTGGAGCTTGCAGTGAGTCGAGATCGCGCCACTGCACTCCAGCCTGGGGGACAGAACAAGACTCCATCTCAAAGAAGAACTACAAAACACTGTTGAAATAAATTATGGGTGAAGAAACAATGGAAATACATCTCATGCTCATGGATTGGAAGAATCAATATCATGACAATGACCATACTACACAAAGCAATCTACAGATTTAATGCATTTCCTATCAAAATACCAACATCATTTTTCACAGAATTAGAAAAAGCAGTTCTAAAATTTATATGGAACCAAAAGGGGCCCAAATAGCCAAAGCAATCCTCACTAAAAAGAACAAATCTGGAGGCATCACATTACCTAACTTCAAATTATACTACAAGGCTATAGTAACCAAAACAGAATGGTACTAGTATAAAAGTAGATATGTAGACCAATGGAACAGAATAAGGAATCAGAAAATAAAGCCAAATACTTATTAATATAACCAACTGATCTTCAACAAAGCATACAAAAACATAAATTGGGGAAAGGACACCCTATTCAATAAATGGTGATGGGAAAACTGGATAGCCATATGCAGAAGAATGAAGCTGCATCCCTATCTCTCACCAGATACAAAAATTAACACAAGATGGATTAAAGACTTAAGTCTAAGACCTGAAACCATAAAAATTCTAGAAGAAAACCTAGGAAAAACTCATTTGGACATTGGCCTGGGCAAAGCATTTATGATTAAGACCCCCAAAACAAATGCAACAAAAACAAAAATAAATACATGGGACCTAGCCAGGCACATGGTTCATGCCTGTACTCCCAGCACTTTGGGAGGCCGAGGCAGATGGACCACTTGAGGTCAGGAGTTCGAAACCAGCCTGGTCAACATGGCAAAACCACATCTCTACTTAAAAAAAATACAAAAATTAGCCAGGTGTGGTGACATGTGCCTGTAGTTCCAGCTAGTGGGGAGGCTGAGGCAGGAGAATCACTTGAACCAAGCAGGCAGAGGTTGCAGTGAGCCAAGATCATGCCAATGCACTTCAGCCTGGGCAGCAGAGCAAGACTCTGTCTCAAAAAAATAAATAAAAATAAATGGGACCTAATTAAATTAAAAAGTTTTACACAGCAAAAGAAATTGTCATCAGAGTAAACAGACAATCCACAGAATAGGAGAAAATATTTGCAAATTATGCGTCTGACAAAGGACTAATATCCAGAATCTACAAGGAACTCAAACAAATCAGCGAGAAAAAAAATCAATCTTATTAAAACATGGGCAAAGGACATTAATAGACATTTCTCAAAAGAAGATATACAAATGGCCAATAAACATTTAAAAATGCTCAACATCACTAATCATCAGGGGAATGTAAATTAAAACCACAATGAGATACCACCGTAACCCAGTCAGAACGGCCATTATTAAAAAGTCAAAAAACAATAGATGTTGACCTGGATATGGTGAAAAAGGAACACTCATTCACTGCTAGTGGGAATGTAAATTAGTACAAACTCTATGGAAAACAATATGGAGATTTCTCAATGAACTAAAAGTAGATCTACCATTCAACCCAGCAATCCCATTCCTGGCTATCTACCCACAAGAAAAGAAGTCACTATATCAGAAAGATACCTGTACATATATGCTTATTGCAGCACAACTCACAACTGCAAAGATACAGAATCACTACTCAGTCATAAAAAAAGAACAAAATAATGTCTTTCAGCAACTTGGCTGGAATTGGAGATCAATTCTAAGTGAAGCAACTCAGGAACAGAAAAACAAATACCTCATGTTCTCAAGTGGGAGCTAAGCTATGGGTATGCAAAGGCATACAGAATGGTATTGTGTCCGGAATTGGTGGGTTCTTGGCCTCACTGACTTCAAGAATGAAGCCGTGGACCCTCGCGGTAAGTGTTACAGTTCTTAAAGGCAGCATGTCCGGAATTTGTTCGTTCCTCCCGGTGGGTTCATGGTCTCACTGGCCTCAGGAGTGAAGCTGCAGACCTTTGAGTGAGTGTTACAGCTCTGAAGGCAGCCCGTCTGGAGTTGTTCATTCCTGCTGGTGGGTTCGTGGTCTCGCTGGCCTCAGGAGAGAAACTGCAGACCTTTACGGTGACTGCTATAGCTCATAAAGGCAGTGTGGACCCAAAGAGAGAGTAGCAGCAAAATTTATTGCAAAGAGTGAAAGAACAAAGCTTCCACAGTGTGGAAGGGCCTGAACAGGTTGCCACTGCTGGCTCGCGCAGGCTGCTTTTATTACCTTGTCTGGCCCCACCCACATCCTGCTGATTGGTCCATTTTACAGAGAGCTGATTGGTCCGTTTTGACAGGGTGCTGATTGGTGCATTTACAATCCCTAAGCTAGACACAAAAGTTCTCCAAGTCCCCACTAGATTAGCTAGACACAGAGCACTGATTGGTGCATTTGCAAACCTTGAGCTGGACACAAGGTGCTGATTGGTGCATTTACAAACCTTGAGTTAGATACAGAGTGCTGATTGGTGTATTTACAATCCCTTAGCTAGACATAAAGGTTCTCCAAGTCCCCACCAGATCAGCCAGACACAGAGCGCTGATTGGTGCATTTACAGACCTTGAGCTAGTCACAGGGTGCTGATTGGTGCATTTACAAACCTTGAGCTAGACACAGGGTGCTGATTGGTGTATTTACAATCCCTTAGCTAGACATACAGGTTCTCCAAGTCCCCACCAGATCAGCTAGACACAGAGTGCTGATTGGTGCATTTACAAACCTTGAGCTAGACACAGGGTGCTGATTGGTGCATTTATAAACCTTGAGCTAGATACAGAGTGCTGATTGGTGTATTTACAGTCCCTTAGCTAGACATGAAGATTCTCCAAGTCCCCACCAGACTCAGGAGTCCAGCTGGCTTCACCCAGTGGATCCCGCACCAGGGACACAGGTGGAGCTGCTGCCAGTCCCATGCCATGCGTCTGCACTCCTCAGCCTCTGGGTGGTTGGCCAGCACTGCTGGGGGACTCGGCGCACCCTCCACAGCTGCTGGCCCGGGTGCTAAGCCTGTCACTGCCCGCCAGCTGGCCGCTCCGAGTGCGGTGCCCGCCAAGCCCACGCCCACCTGGAACTCTAGCTGGCCCACAAGTGTGGCGTGCAGCCCCGGTTCCTGCCCACGCCTCTCCCTCTACACCTCCCCGCAAGCTGAGGGAGCCAGGTCTGGCCTCGGCCATCCCAGGAAGGGGCTCCCACAGTGCAGCTGCGGGCTGAAGGACTCCTCAAGGGCAGCCAGAGTGGAGGAGGCACCAAGAGTGAGTGAGGGCTGCGAGGGCTGCCAGCACACTGTCACCTCTCAGTATAATGGACATCGGAGACTCAGAAGGAAAGGAGGTACAAGGGGGATGAGGGATGAAAAACTACGAGGGATGAAAATTGGATACAATGTATATTACCCAAGTGACAGATACACTTAAATCTAGACTTCACCACACACAAGTCATCCATGTAACCAAAAACCACTTGTACCCCAATGCTATTGAAATAAAAGCATTTTTTAAGAAAACACACACACACACCCCTAAAATATATTTTTAAAGTCTGAAAAAAAAAAACACTTTTTTTTTTTTTTTTTGAGAGACGGAGTCTTGCTTTGTCGCCCAGGCTGGAGTACAGTGGCACAATCTCGGCTCACTGCAACCTCCACCTCCCAGGTTCAAGAGATTCTCCTGCCTCATCTTGCCAAGTAGCTGGGACTACAGGCATGCACCACCAGCCCAGCAAATTTTTGTATTTTTTAGTGAAGACGGTGTTTCACTACATGTTGGCCAGGCTGGTCTTGACCTCCTGACCTCAGGTGATCTGCCCACCTGGGCCTCCCAAAGTGCTGAGATTACAGGCACGAACCACTGTGCCTGGCAAAGAACACATTTAAGTACAGGATAGGAAGGTTGGTCAATACGAAAGTAGTCAAATGATTACTAATATTTTCTAAATGAATCAGGAAGTTATTTTACCTGCTAAGCGCGCAGAGAAAGGAAATCTCTAGAGTTTAAAGTTGAAAAGGAGAGTGTGATGTGTATGAAACTGTTATCTGGAAGAAACAGAAACTGAATATACCCAGAAGGTGAAGTTAAACTTCATCTTAGCAGTGCTAAAAGCCCACTTGGATCAGCGAATCTAAATCTAAAGTGAAAACAATCAGCACATTTGGGTATTTTTCTGGAACACTTTTAACTGCTTTGGTGCAAGTGCAAAGTAGTAGGAGAATTAGTTTTAACCAGGAAAATATGATAGAGGGAGGCTGGGGCAAGAAAGTGAAGGGTGTGTGGAATGAAATCTAAGCACGTTAATGAGGGCAGGGAGAAGATGAGGGACGTGAGGTAATATGGAAGAGTGGCAAGGCCAGTGAACTGAAGGTCCCAATAAAGATTTAATATTATGGAAGTTGGGTACTAGAGTTAGTGAACTGGAAAGCTAGGCGGTGATGTTCAGCTTATAGTCTCCATTTCAGAGGCAGTATGGTTTTTGGTAATGACAAGGTCTAGGATATGACTGAGAGGAACAGAGAAGAGAGAGTTGAAAGCAAGGAGATCAAGGAACCAAAGTTAGACTATTAGATGCATGACCTGTGTTTTGTTATTGCAGTCACTGAGAATGGTGACAGTAACAGTGATAGCCAGAAGGAAAATGAGCCTGGTGCTAAAAGCTAAATTAAAAGGGACGAGAAGGTCAGTGAGTACACTAAAAGCATGTACTTCAAAGCACCAGACTTCTGAGGGACAAGGGCTAGCAAATGCTCTGAGATCATTGGCTCAGGGAGAATATCTAACCCACTCTCAGAAGTGGATGTGGAGGTAAAAGGAGGCCGCATTTGAGAAGCCTCCAGGGACAACAGGTTTCTGTTAGAGTAACAAGATGAAGAAAACATTCAAAAAAGTCTGAAGAAAGAGGAGATTTTGCTGGTGATGACCCTTCCAGAGGGCCCCATGGAAGCGTTTGTAAAGTCAAGAATCAGGGCGGCGCGCAGTGGCTCACACCTGTAATCCCAGCACTTTGGGAGGCCGAAGTGGGCAGATCATGAGGTCAAGAGTTCAAGACCAGCCTGGCCAATATGGTGAAACTCCATCTCTACTAAAAATACAAAAATTAGCTGGGCATGGTGGCGGGCGCCTGTAATCCCAGCTACTCAGAAGGCTGAGGCAGGAGAATCGCTTGAACCCAGGAGGCGGAAGTTGCAGTGAGCTGAGATCACACCATTGCACTCCAGCCTGGGCGACAGAGCAAGACTTCGTCTCCAAAAAAAAAAAATCACGGGAGATTGAGTGAAATTGAGGGATGTACCAAGCTGCATGTGGACAAGAGTGAGGATGCTGGAAGCTTGGAGTTCTGGTGGTGATCACGGTGAACAGGATGTGAAACTTGACGGTGTAGTCCTGAGAGCCTCTGGGGCAAGGTGGGTCCTCACTTCTTATTAGAGCTTTCTTTCCAGGACTGTCCTCTCAGTGGTAAAGAGGTATTGTGCTGCCCGGAGCATGAACAATTTTCCTGCCAAAATGAAAGATAACATCCCTGACCCTGTAGAATATCTGGAATTCTTCTGTATCTTTTGTTTGTCTTACATGACTAAAACTTAAATATGTATCTATTACATGGGGAGTCCTGCTTGCCATGAGTAATCTAGACTTTGAAAGTAGAGTATAGCCAGCACTGTTTCTTAGATACCAACCTGTCGGAAAACTCACAAGTACCCTGTACTAAATAGTTTCACATCTCCTTTCACGAAGCACAGGAAACAGCAGTCAGAAAAATTACGTCTTTCTGGCTTTTTTCAACCAGCCTCGTTCATCTTGGCCAACACACATGTGCTTTTAGCAACTTAAAAAACATTTATCCGGGAAAACTCTCATGGACACCCAAGCCAATGGGGTCCTTCTTAGGGAATCCACTGCATCCTGGGCTCTTACACATATCCTGACTGCATGGTCATTCCCTCTTATTTGCTTGCCTTCCCTAGAAGGGGATATGCTATAGACTGAACGTTTGTGTCCTCCCCAAAATTCACATGTTGAAGCCGTAACCCACAATGTGATGGTATTTAGAGATTCAGCTTTTGGGAGGTAATTAAGGTTAGATGAGGCCATGAGGGCAGAGTCCTCATGATGGGATTAGTGCCCTTATTGGTGCCTTAAGAGACACCAGAGAGCCATGTGAGGACACAGCAAGAAGGCCACCATCTGCCAGCCAGGAAGAAGGCCCTCACCAGAACTTAACCATGCTGGCACCCTGATCTGGGACTTCAGTCTCCAGGACTGAAATAAATAAATTTCTGTTGTTCAGCCTCCAGTCTATGGTATTTTGTTATGCAACCTAGCAGAGATATCGTCTACAAAATATGAAACCAAAATTATGTGACCCACAGACTAAAATGTTCTTAGCCCTATCAGAAAAAAACCTTCTGAGGTTTATGGGGAAGAGGAGAAAAAGACTGTTTTACCCCATATTATCTCCAATCATTTGAAAGAGGCAACCTCGCTTAATGACCACTCACTTCATTGCTCTTATATTGCCTAGCAGGATCTGCTATGGGCAGACTTTGGGCTAGCTGCCTGGGGAACACAGGCAAAGAGAAATTTTTTAAAATATACTAAATTTAAATAATTGAAAATTGGGGAAAATACTGCCAAAGAAACAAAAAAGGTGCCAGGAAGGAGAATAGAGGGAAACCTACTTACGTGGGGTGACCAGAAAAGGCCCCTTTGAGAATGTGACATTTTACCTGAGACCTGAGGGTAGACAGAAAAAAAAAAAAGTATTCTAGGCAGAGGAAGAAAACCTGTGCAAAAGCCCTTAGACAGGCTAGAGTTTAAGAAGCCCAGTATAGATGAGGCTGCATAAGTGAAATTAGCAAGGTAAGCAGGTCTTGAAGGTCAGGGTCAAAATTGGGACTTTATTGTATATATACAGGACACTCTTGGAGGATCTCAAACAGAAGGATGGCATCATCACATTCATTCAGTCAGTCAGTTATATACTGAACACCTGTCATGTGACAGGCACTATTAGGTGCTGGCACATGCATACCCTAGCATTTGGTAAGCAACAACAGGCCATCCTCTGTGTCACTGTCACATGTCCAAATTCATCTCCCCCCTAGACTAGATACATGAACATGGGAGTAATATTTTTAAAATACAACTGTAAGTCTATCAAATTTACTTTGACTCTAAATACTTAAAATTAAGAAAATTCATCTTCACTGACTCAATGTACAAACGAATAAATGATAGCAAGGCCAACTGCAGATCTAAATAATAGAGAATATAAATGATTCAAGCATAAAATGGTTAGAGTTCCCTGAATAAATATTTTCCTACAGTCATGTATAAATAATTCTGATTTCTGTCTGAATCACCTGGCCTGTCTGTGACTCTACTCCCTGTATCAAAAGCCAAAGTGGACACGGCTATAGAGGGGAGAGAGGCTCTCTCCACATTCTGTTGTTGGATCACTTTCTTATCCACAATCGTCCCAGAAGCCATAGACAATAAAGGAAGGAGGAGCTGATGCAAAGGAATTGGATAGGGAGGTTCTCACCCTTCCATGTGTGCGGATAGTTTGGGTGTGTTGTAAAGACTCCAGACCACGCTCCAGACCATCTAAAGATCCGGCTTCCATTTCTAACTGTCCTTACAAGTAGAGCCTTAGGAAAAGCATTTAAATGCACTGAGACTTGGGTTGCTTCTCTTACACAGTAAGGAAAGAACCAGGAACAGACAAGGTAATAATGATGATTTTTTTAAGACGGAGTCTCACTCTTTCGCCCAGGCTGGATTGAGTGGCACAATCTCTACTCACTGCAACCTCCGCCTCCCAGGTTCAAGCAATTCTCCTGGCTCAGCCTCCTGAGTAGCTGAGATTACAGGTGTGTGCCACCACGCCCGGCTAATTTTTGTATTTTTATTTATTTATTTATTTTTAGTAGAGAGGGGGTTTCACCATGTTGGCCAGGCTGGTCTCAAACTCCTGACCTCAGGTTGCTGACTGCCTCGGCCTCCCAAAGTGCTGGGATTGCAGGCATGAGCCACCACACCAGGCCAATGATGACAATTTTAAATAGTATTGAAAAAAGATAATTAAAGCACCATGGTGGAGACCGAGACTGGGAATGGTGAGAATTCTGAGTTAACCATTTTGGAGAAGGATTAAAGCGGAGTGCCGGTCACCCTGCACTAAAGGAAATATTAAGATTCTACACATCACAAATTGAGAATTTAAATGTGAGAGGGAAATAGTATGCATTTCATACAAGTACGCTTGCTCATGTATTCATTTATATATAAAAAATTAGAGTTGTGGGAGACAAGAGAACTAGGATTCTGAAAGCAGAGGTAAGGACCTCACCACCATCAAAGGGAAACCAAGAAATTATGACAAACAAAATGAAGATTGAGATTTACCCTGCCTCTGTCTATATTTACAAAAAGGGAGCTCAAATCCCAGCTGATGTGTTGTCAGTTCCCTGGGTTCTAAGCCAGAGGACTCAGTAGTTCAGGGGTGTGCTTTTATTTCTGGATCTGTCCTGTCTAGCACAGAGGTTGACACAAGAGTAGGAGTTAAGTGAGAGGATAAACAAATTAATTAATTTATTTTTAAATTTACACCTCCACTAATCCAATCAATTGCATGGAAGTACACCTACTTCAGAGAAGTAGCGACAGAGCCAAAGGAATTTGGAGCTTTGTTTATAATACTGCATTTACAAGAAAAGATTTAAAGTGTCATTCTCTGAAAAACATGTTGCTCATTCACCTACTTAATAAAAAATAAAAATTTAAAAACTCATGATATAAAATAATAAAGTAGAGAAACCAAATCTGAACAATAAGATTTCCAACTGGCCACTGGTATATTATCAAATGGAAAAGGCAGCCATTTTAAAAACAAGACTTTCCAAGCCTTTGGGAAAGCTTGAAGGTAGCTAAAGCTGTCATTGATATATGCAGCCACCAGATGTCACTATTGGCTTAAGCAAATATGCTCTAGCTCCCTGTAGGCTAATGCACACTATTTGTAATCTTGGAGACCTTGGAGGGCATCCTACCGAGACAGTTGATGAAATTGAAGCTCTAGTTACTTCCTAGCTATTTGCAGAGACATCAGGACTCAATCTAGAATCTTAAGACTCCCTTTCTATTGCTTTCCCTTTTCCATCCATGTTTTTGTTTTTTGTTTTTTTGGTGGTGGTGGTGGTGCTTTTTAATGAAATCAGCCCGATAATGCTCTTTAGGTTAGTAAATGACAACTAGGAAAACGAATTATATTAAAACAGTTGCCTGTATCACAGGACTTAGATGCAGGTAATTGTGTTTGCTCACCTTTTCCCTGTTTAAAATGCTGCACTCTTGGGTGTTGCCAGTTGGAACAGATCTTTTCATAAAGGCAAAGGAAGTAGTGACGAACTTGCCAATCAAAGTCCAATTAAAATGTATTCCTTTTAGGTAGGTGACATTTAAACAGTAGTCCCTAGAAGGTAGTTCACGATTCTGAAATTTACAAATGACTTTTTCATTGAATGGGTATACCCAAGATTATTCCTTAGTTTCTTTTTTTAATAAGCATGAATAATAAATGTTAATATCCTTTGTTGCTAATCTTTTGGTTTCTCTCTGTAGACTAGTAAGTAGTCTTCCATTTACACAAAACTATTTTCTCTCCAGAAAGACTCCCTCTGTATCCTCACCCTCACTCGAATATTCCAACAAGTGGTTCTTTTGCATTACCATCTCTTCCTTCTCATTCTCACAACTTTTACTACCTTCTCAGGGAGAAAGCATCTAATAGATTTCCATTTCCTAAAAATACTACATACTGTATCTTGGAAGTTCCTCCACTCCATAAAAACTCTCCATATTGTTTTCCCCCACTACAAATAAAAATCTCAAAACAAGAAACAGTACATGGCAAGAGCAAGACCTGAAGAAAGACAAAGACCAAGAGAGAAAACAAAGAAGTATAAGGAACAGAAATGCAAAAGAAGAAAACTTCAGTGTGGTAGCTAACACCTGTAATCCCAGCACTTTAGGAGGCCAAAGTGGGAGGATCACTTGAGTGCAGGAGTTTGAGACTGCCCTGGGCAACAGAGTGAGACCCCACCCTTACTAAAAAATATTTTTAAATTAGCCAGGCATGGTGGCACATGCCTGTAGTCCCAGCTACTGAGGAGGCTGAGGCAGGAGGATTACTTGAGCCTGGCAGATCAAGGCTGCAGTGAGCTATGATTGCACCACTGCATTCCAGCCTGGGCAACAGAGCAAGACCCTGTCCAAAAAAAGAAAAGAAGAAGAAGAAAACTTCACATAGGAATTACTTCTGGCTTGTTCTTATTTAATCACATCATTCTAGTACTGCGTTTTTTACAGCCCCATAATTTTGTTTTTCTTTGGCAACAGAATTATGCTCATTGTTCAAACAAATGACAGAATTGTGTAAGCCAAGATGAACAAAAATACACAGTTGATTTATTTAAGTCTTAAGAATAACAGTTGAAGAGTTTGAATAAAATTTGCAGCTAACAACAGGACATTAAGGATAACTTAAATATATTCGATGCAGTCATTTATTCCAGTTTCATGAACATTCAGTAGCTTTTTATGTCTAAGTTGCCATCAGTGGACCTCTTAGACATTCAAAATACTAGCATTATATCATTAACACTTTTCTGATCAATGAGTTAAGTAATATAGAACTTATGAAAATATGTATTGCCATTCTCTTTCAAATGAGCTGCATGGTACCTCCATTAACATAACTATATTGATCTAATTTCATTATTTTCAGCAGAGTGCAATTTGGAAATATAAAATTGATAAACAGGAGCCACATGAGGAGAGGAGTTTAAACAAAAGGTCATAAATTATAAAGCCTCAATAAGGAAGATCCTAGATAATTGCCGCGATGTGAAAGTGTTAAGTATATGCATTTCTTTTTTCTTTTTTTTAAGAAAAACCTTACATTTTTGGGTTTTTGGGGGGTTTTTAATTTACTTTTTTATTATTTTATTTATTTATTTATTTATTTATTTTTGAGACAGAGTCTGTCTCTGTCACCCAGGCTAAACTGTAGTGGTATGATGTTGGCTCACTGCAACCTCTGCCTTCCAGGTTCAAGCGATTATTTTCCCTCAGCCTTCTGAGTGGCTGGGATTACGTGCACCTGCTACCACGCCTGGCTAATGTTTGTATTTTTAGTAGAGACAGGGTTTCGCCATGTTGGCCAGGCTGGTCTTGAACTCCTGACCTCAAGTGATCTGTCCACCTCTCCCTCCCAAAGTGCTGGGATTACAGGCATAAGCCACCATGCCTGGCCAAAAATATTACAGCCACTGTGCCCAACCAAATTTCTTATATATTTTATCCATTTTATTTCAACCAGACTAAATCTATTGGTGGTAGATAATTTCATCTCCTTTTCAGAGAGGTAGTTTCAATTCACCTAATTATATAAGTTATTTATCACATGGACTGAAGGAGACTCAAATCACAGCCCTGGGTCAAAATACTAGATCCTACCCTCAGAGATTCTGATTAAATTGGCCTGAATGTGGTGTGGACATCAGTTAATTAAAACCTTCCCAGGTGATTCTAATAGGCAAGATTGAGAATCACTGCAACACACCTCGCATCTTACACATACAGATGTTAACACATTTTTATTATTTTCAGTGTTATTTATAAACAAGTTTACTTCCAAGTTAGGTTTAACATGTGTTTAGAAAAATCTGCCAAGTTACTGCAAAAGGTGATCACAAATTAAACATTCTTCAAGGTCAAATGAATAAAGAATAATTAGTACATGCACCTTCATTCATTGTCTCTGGATTAATCAGTGAATTCATTAGTTAACTTCCAAAAGCTGATTCTATGGAACTTCCAAAGAATGTTATTGGTGTTGCCCCAAAATTGAACAGAAAATCCAATATCAAATAATTTGGGGATAAATACACATTTATACAGGATCTTTTAGAATCTATAACATGCTAATAGATTGCAGATCTCCAAGAGGGACAGAATTCCCTATGTGGCATGCAGTGAATATGTGCTGAATGATTGAAGGAAACTTGGGTCTAACATTTCATGGAAACACACTTTAGGAAATGCAATCCAATGATATTTCTTTTAAAGCAATAATAATTAAGATTTAGAACCAAAATGTTACCCAAAGATTTTACTCTGCAAGTCTGACATACAACTTGGTTTTTAGTATTCTTTTGAATATATCATGATATTGCCTTCAAATATTTGGGCGTTCTCTACCAGAAGCACAGCAGAATGGTTAAGAGTAGAAACTTAAGATTTGTTAGGCTCACATCAGGCATTTTTTACTTAATCTCTCTGTGCTTCAATTTCTTCACCTGTAAAATGGGGAAATGGATCACATCTGTCTCATGGTATTGCTGTGCTTGCTAAACATAGGTCATTGTTATTATTATTGTAACAGAATATTGAATGACATTGAAAAGTGAGATACAAAACTGTCATATAAAAACCATAAAAGGAAATTTCTGAGAACCCACCACATAAATTCTGAACCATCTGACCCAGTACAAGGATATGAAAGAGTAGAGAGATGAAAGGAGAAGGGATATTTGTGAAGACAGCACTTTGGGGAGAATAATTGCCTCGTTATTAGTTCCTACCATCCTGCTCTATTGAGAGGGACTCCCATGGGTCCACTTTGAATTCCTAAGTGGGGCATCCCTGCATTTTGGGGACCCTGGCCCTGCATTCTGCCTTCGGCCCAGGAAATCTAGAGGGCCAAGGATGGTAGAATAACTGCTTTGAGGACAATTACTCCCACATACATTTCCAGGGTTTTTCAGGTCAAAGAACCCTAGAGTGTTTCCTATGGAGCAGAGGTAGGCAGCAAATGAGAAAGAGCTAACATGAGTCTGGCTCAATGCAGGTCCTAGAGGGCAGCAGCAAGAAGCTGGGTGCAAGGCCAAATTCCTAGGATCCAAAGCAGGAGGAACAAGTGGCCACCTGGACTTGACGGGGTTCTGCAGCCAGCAACAAGGGGACTGCAGAAGAAGTCGCCAATGAAGGGAATCACAAAGCCTCACAAAAGTGCCCTACAGGGGAAGGCATCAGATTTAAACCAAAAAGCAAAACATGGGTAAATAGAGAATAGCTAATGAGAGCCCTTTTAGGGACAGACTGCAGGGGAAGCAGGCCCAGGCTGGGCCAAGGGAGCTCTGCCCGTTAAATCGAGGTTAGAACCTGGCTATTATCTTGGGCCCATAATCTAATTACTGAATTGTGCCTGTGTTTATGATCTTAATTGACAGTAGGATGGTGTGCTACTTAAGCATGAGCAGAAAAGGCATAGGGTCTCCAGAAATTTGCTTCCAGGGGCACCCAATGATTACTGAATAAATTTTAAGGGAGTGGGAAAGACAAAAATAAAGTTGATTTGATGATATGCTGTGAATCCTGAGGTTTACACACCAGATAAATATGTATGTTTTTAGCCAGAATATGTCATGAATTCCCTTGAATTGAGGGATGGTAATACATACTCTCAATTTTACATCCATTCTACTCATAGTGTGATCCATGAGCCAGAAGCATCAATATCATCTGGGAGATTTTTAAATAATGCAGACTCTCAGGCCACACCCCAGACCTGGAGACTCAGAACCTGCATTTTAACAAGATCTCCTGGGGATTCATATGCATATTAAAGTTAGAGAAATATTGCCTTATACCACCCAGCCATCCATCAGCAAGTCTTTGTGACATTTTAATACCTTCTAATTGCAACATAACCAGTCCATTGAAGCTATATCATACAAGACTCATAATAGCAACAAATATTTTATAGCATTTTGGCATTATAAAGCTCTTCTATAATCTCATTTTATCTTTGTCATTCTCACAGTTAACCGCTTAACTTTTAATCTTGTGGGTTATTTCATGTGTTATCTCTTGCATTTAGTGCATAGGAAACTGGTTAGACGAGTGACAGGAAAACCTGTCTCTAACACCTGGTGTTCCAGGCCACCTTCCAATAACAAAGGAAGATTAGAGAGTTTACCGTCTGTTATTGCATAGTGTGTGCTCATTACCTTATCTTTGCAATGCGCCACAGGCCTTCTAGATTCTGTGGGTAATAAATGAGAGACAGCCCTGCAGATTACCATAGCCTCAGGGAAACCTTGCTTGGGTGTCCTCATCAGCAGAAACGAAGACAAATTACCTCTTTTGGTTCTTCGCTCTCCCTTATATCAACCTCTCTCACTAACTGGAAAGCCCCTGGCTGCAAATCAAGAGGCAAGTTATTATCTGAACTTTAGTGGTTGGATACAAGGATGAACCTATAAATAGGTTTCACTTTGGAGAACCCAATAAAATGCAACATGGTGCCAGAGTGGCTCTCGAGACCCATGCCAGGTGTGAGAAGCAGGGCTCATGGTATGTGGAGGATGTCAAATCAGCGTTTGTTGAATGAATAAATAAATCATAAATGAACTGGTCTGCAATGCATATCCTCAAGACCACTTGGTATTCCTCAATCCCTGTTTCTCTGATGAAGGAAATCTTTAGGCAGTAATTCTTTTTCATTTCTTCTCATACTTGAACTTGTAATAGCTATGGGAATTCTATTGTTTCAGCAGAAAGATTGTAAAATGCATACCTTCCTAAGATCACTAGCTATAGAGTTAGAGGTTTAAGTCCAGGTGCCACCACTTGAAGGCTGCGTAACCTTGAGGAGTTACCTAACTTTTAGAGCATTATTTAAACATTTGATAGTCTGCTTCCTAAAACCCAGAGATGGGGCACTATACAAAAGAAGCACCAAGCTCTGCTCCTGCCTCCCACCTAAGGGTCTCATCATCTTTCTGCCTGGCCAACTCTCTCGCCAGTCACTCTTCTAATCAGAAGTTCTGTCTTCTCTTAATTGTCTACAATTACTGTCTAACCTGCAGTCACTGATGTTCTTAATAGTTTGTCTTTGAAAGTGAACCTTCTTTCCCAGATTCTTTTTCACTTGCATTTTCTACAGGGTATTTCATCCTATTTAGTTAGCAACATAGTTTCATAGTATTTCCATAGGGCATCCCAAACTTAAATCTAGCATAAAGTAAGGCAATATCGTTACTCATGATTCAAGTGAGTCCTCCTGCATCCCCAGCATTCTGCTTGGCTCAGAGCAGGTGTTTTGTAAGTATTTGTTCAGTGAAGGAGACTAAACCGAGCCAGAAATTGGTTTAGACTTCCATTTTTTATTTCTTTCCTCTTTCTCCTTATTCTTTTCTCATAATCTATAAAGATCTAAAAACTAAACTTTATTTGAAAAGAGTTAATTTTCAGTAAATGAAATAATTTTAACATATCTGTCAAGAATTTTTCATGCATCCAGCTTTTCTTTTGGTGTTAGATAAAATTAATGATTTGACCAAGTTGGTGCATAACTAAATGATATTAAGTTACAGCTTACATTCACTTGTTCTCAGTCTGCCATTTAAAACTAAATTATTGCCAATAAAGATAGTCAAGTTTTCTGTAGTTTTTTTTTTTTTACAAATCTTAATGATTTGTACACATAAACAAACACATAGACAATTTCACTGGGTAGTTTTAGAATTATCAGAACTACTAGTGTTTATTTGGTTGTCCTGTCTATTATTCCATAAATACACTACAGTTCAATTAACTACGTAAGAGATATGGTTGGTATCAGAGTAAGAGAGTTAGTTTCAATATACTTTTTGTGAGCAGCATTAGAAAGATAATTTTTTAAGTTGCTATTGTAAAGAAACAATAACAAATAAACATAGTGTCCAACCTGTGATAGGCACTTAATAGATGTCTGGCTGAATAAATGGACACAGAGAAGACAAATAAATGTGGGGTAAGTAAGTGTATCCTTTCTTAAAACTATAGAATACCCTTATATTAGGAGAGATAGAAGAACATGTTTTTATAGTCAAGAATCTCAAATATGATAAAAATAAATAATGTTCAATTTGCTGCTCAAAAAATAGAAAAGAAGAGGAAAATCATTTAGATCTATGTAAGAATGTTTTCATTCTCCCTTATTAATTTGAGCTAACAGAAAATACAAAAATCCAAGAAGACTTATAGGTTTAATGTATTAAGGAAGGAAGGCACTGTAATTAAATTCTTCAAACAGTATGAATGCCTCTTTAGAAAGGAATTGATAATAAAAATGTTAGTATAAATTGAAAAAAATCAAAAGCATTGAAAAAATTCAGAAGAAAAAGACAAAATTAATTTGTAAAGACAGATCATTGTGACACAGTAAGTACCAATAATGCAATAGCAGAGAAACACAGCAGGAAGCCAGGAAGGAACTAGTTTCACAGTAATAGATTTACAGAACAAGAAAATGTTTTTTAAAAAGAATCATTAGGAAATGTTCTGGAATGATATGGGTTAACAGAAGCTAAAAGTGACATTTATTTTATAGAAAATACACACACCGCAGTATGGCCTATGTATAAGAAAGGTTTATTTAGAGTTTATATTTCCTTCTTGTTGAATTTCTTAAGGAGAGCTAAATCTAAATAAAAAAATTTCAACTTATGATTTTTAAATTGTATTTACACTAAGTAGTACAACAGATAAAAGGCCAAAGAAAAAATAATAACTTATTTAAAAAATATTTATCTCTCCATTAAAGTGCTTCATGTTGTTCCAAGTCTTTTAAAACATCAGTAAGATGACATAGCATCAACAAAAATCAAAAAGTGATGATATTATCTTCCCAAGTAAGTCCCCTTTCTCTTTGGTAAAGGAGAGAAAAAGTAAACATCATAAGGCTCTTTCAAGCTCACTAGCACTCTTAAATTTACAAACCTGGGGAGGGGGGGTCATTTTCTCTGAGGCAAATAATTCAAATGGCCAGATATTTTTAAAGGAACATTAATTCTTTATAAATGTAATTTGCTATCTTATTTCTTCAGTGAGTACCATTTCATATTAGTGGGCTGAAATAGTTAATGCTTTCCTCCTCCCTAGCCAGTGCCTACTTTCCTGACACACTTGATCTGTTCTCTACAATGCAAACCCAAAATTAACTGGAAAAGAACAAAGCTAAACCTTATCATCATCTATATGAGTGATTCTAAACACATTGACAATCGAGCTAGACAAATGATATAGAATTTCAAATTTACATGTAATTATTGCTTAAAAATACTTTGAAGTATAGTCCTTCACATGTTCAAAGTTAGAATGTTTCCGGTTGAGTCACTAAACCAGCATTAAAGTAAAATACATGGTTTCTTTTTAGTTCTGTTTTATTGTTAATAATGTTGAGCCAAACATCTACTCAGATCAGTAGCAAATCACAAAGGTTACAGGAGCTGAGCTGTTTCCAAATTTTTATGGATAGTAAGAAGAATGAGGGTCCATGATTATGTTCTCTCAGTCTTTTACTTCCTCAGTCTTCTGGATTACTCAGTGAATATTTAATAAATGAATGGGTGAGGGAAGGAAAGAAGGAAGAAAGGAAGGGATGGAAAGCGGGAAGGAAGAAGGGAGGTAAGGGGGAAGGAAAGAATTTTGTGATTTAAAAGTACTTAAACCATCTCAAAAATCACTCGGCAAAACAAGCCTACCCAGGTGATGTGAGTTTTCTGGGACACAGCAGGCAGTCCCCCAGTTGAAAAAAAAATCTACTTGCACCAATTTTTTCTTGTGGCCTAAATTTTCTCATTCATCAAAAAGCCTTTTATACCACCATCAGTGCAAATGGGAATAGCCCGAGTCACAGTAACTGAAAGTCAGTTTCACACAGCAGCATTTCTCAAATGTTGAACCACGACTGGCAGAGACTTTATGTCAGAGTTTGCTTGAGACAGAGCTGTTTTGCACTTGTTATCTCAGAGTAATTGTCAGCAGCAACTCACTTCACTCTCCTAAGTCTCCTAGTTTGAAAATAATTTATATGGTCATTCAACCAATGCCTAAATGCATTTGACACTCCTGGTTCTTACCAAAAGCAAAGCTTCCTGGGTCCCACCTTGAAATGAATAAATGAGGTGTTGTTTTGTTTTGTTTTGTTTTGTTTTGTTTTGTTTTGTTTTGTTTGGTGCAGGCCCAGGATAATACATTTTAACAAGCCCTCCTTCCTCCTGCACTGACCTCCTGCTCAGGTTACGTGGCCACTGGTCTCCCCACAGGGTGCTGGGACCCAGCCAACTCCTTATAGCCTGGAACTGCTTAATTGTTCTTTGGTTTCCAGGCCATGGCTTGATAGCCTGTTGTCACCCCAGTTCCATTTTGAGTAAATGACCTTTTAGACAAACTGGCAACAAAAGTTCTTCAAAACTTAAAGAAAAAATAAAATAAACAAAATAGAAGAATCACTGCATACCCAACCCCCAATGGCAACAAAAGTTCTTCAAAACTTAAAAAAAAAAATAAACAAAATAGAAGAATCACTGCATACCCAACCCCCTGATAATTGTTAGGAATACTAAAGTGTGAGAACCACTGCATTATTATACAATAAAGACTATTCTATTTCAATGGGCAAAAACCTGGAAAGGCCAGTAAATAAAGAAAAGAGGCCAGGTGCAGGGGCTCACACCTGTAATCCCAGAACTTTAGGAGGCTGAGGCGGGCAGATCACTTAAGGCCAGGAGTTCAAGACCAGCCTGGTCAACATGGCGAAACCCCATCTCTGCTAAAAATACAAAAATTAGCCAGATGTGGTGGCACTCACCTGTAGTCCCAGCTACTCTGGAAGCTGAGGTATGAGAATCACTTGAACCCAGGAGGCAGAGGTTGCAATGAGCTGAGATCACACCACTGCACTCCACCCGGGGTGCAGAGTAAGACCCTGACAAAAAAAGGAAGGGAAGGGAAGGAAAGGGAAGGGAAGGGGAGGAGAGGAGAGGGGAGGGGAGGGGAGGGGAGGGGAGGGAGGGGAGGGGGGAGGAAAAAAGAAAAGAGGACAGGGATCTACCATCTTACCATCTTGTCTGGCCACTGCCTGAGACACAGACATGGCTTCCGTTCTTAAGTCCGTATTAAATGTTTCTAAGAAAAATTTAAGAAAATAAAGAAAAGCAGATGAGGTGACATTGTTGAATATTATGCCTAAAGCCACCAATATATAATTTTGCTTATTTGGCAAGTTTCTCCATGGTCTCTATCCACTGCTGCCAGAACATGTGTCTTTGTCCCAGTGGCAGCAAGATTGATGAAATGCCAACATATGAGGAAGCTAGTGCAGGAGAACTTCAACCAGGTTCTGCGTGTTTTCATCCTCTGCTTGCCATTACTCCAGGTCCATGTGTCTTCACTTCCTGACCTAGTTTTCTCACCAGCCTGGCTAACCTAGGCTACCTGTAAAAAATCGTTCATTCCAGATGGCTGGGTTTTTTCCCTCCCATTAGCCTCCCAAGTTCCTAATTTTAATTCTAGAAAAATGAATGTTAATTACTCCAGTAATGCTGTTTTGTCCACCAAAGAATTAAGGGAAAGGGGAGAACCCATGAAGGAAGAGATTAACGCAGATGTCTTCTTCTTGTAGCTTTCTTCTTCACAAATACTTGGTAATTTTTAGTGAAAATTGAGGAACCACATCTAGGATCACTGTATATATGAGTAGTCTTTAATTTCCACATTTGTTAATGTTCTTTGGTTGCAAAGAGTATAAAACCACTCGGTTAATTTAGGCAAAGAGAGAAGGTTATCAGAAGGATTATAGAGCACTTCATAAAATGCAAGGGAGGAACAAAGGCTCAAAAGGACAAGAAATGGGGACGCTCCAGGGCCTCAGTAGGAGTTTACACATCTTCCCATCTGTCTGTCTCATCATGCCAAATGTTAATCATCAAAATGAAGAACATAGGTGGTAACTCCCAGACTAGCAGCTATGGCCAGGAAGACAAAATCACAAAGCACAGATGTGATCTCCTGGGGCTATGTCTGTATACAAACAAATAATCCTCCTGAGAAAGGAGCCATGCTTAGCCATAGCCATACAGATACCCCCAAAGCTATCTGCTATAATCTACCCTCTGGCTGCCCAGAATACACACATGGTTGCTTACTCACATACATATCTTTCTTTACCTGTACAAAAAAAAAAAAAACACCCATAACACATGATTCAACCAATCATCACACAATGGCAACAGGAGACAACCAGTCATTTCCAGCAACTGCACTCAGAGATGAGACATTGTCCTTCAAGTCTATGACCTCTGACTTATGTCCATTCCTTCTCAGTTATCACAACCCCATGTCAGTATTCTTCAGCCTATGAACTACATGGTGGATTTAACTGATATTTAGATTACATTATATAGCCCTGGGAGAAAGAAAGAGAAAGAAAATTTGTTTAATTCTCATGTTTAAAGGAAATGTGAGATAAATAGTACACTTAGCAGCAAATAAGGAAATACTGGGGAAGGCTACTGTCCTCCATTCTGCAAGAACGCATGAGACTGCTGCTGACATATAAAATATGTACTTTCCCTGTTTGCTCCAAGTTCTCCTGGCTTTCAGCCAACACCTCAGCTTGCCAAGCATCTTTGCCCTGATTGTATAAAGAATACAAAATCTCCAGGTGGCAATCTCAGCTGCCAATTCAATAAAACCTACTTTAAAAAAAAAAAAAACAAACTCTTGCTTGAAGCAGTCCTCCATTGGGTATTAAATTCCTTAAGCTAAAAGAGTTAAGGGAACAATTTTTAAAAATTAAAGCAAAAATTCTAAGAGTGAGAGAATAGGTATAATTGTAAGAGGTGCCTTCATCCCTAGATTCTTAGGTTGTGTTCTGGCTCTGAAAGTAATAACCAATGTATTAGTCATTGTTTCTGCTCGTGTTCTCTATCTTACAACATAACACTCCACATCACATTCTGCTATTTTCCAAATGGCACTAGGGCAAAGTTTTCAATAGGTCATTTCAATAGCTTCATGAGGATGATTGGATATTTGTAAAGTAAGGCCAGTGAGTTATTAGCCTATTGCCTTACTTATCAAGTGGTGAGTTCATTGGTCAGAGGCCATATATAGAATCCTGCTGGTGTGTTAGTGGTATGTAAGCACGGAAAGCAAATCCAAGTTCAGAGAGACTATTCCAGTGATAAGTTGCTGCCACTCCATGATAAAGAAGCATTCCCAACTTAAAATAACTTTCCCACTACCAGGCAGTAGACCAAGTTCCCTAGAGGTGCAGTGCCAGTCACTGCTGCTAACAATATATAGATGAGTCTGGTAAAAGGAAATTTATGCTGTTAGGCCCAAGAATTACCTCCATTCTGGCAGTAGTAGCTATTATATCCATGAGCCAAGAAACTGGCTGGGGACAGAGGATGACTGACCCTCATAGAAGAAATCACTTTGTTCTCTTGGATATTAACAAACTGATACGGTTTTGCTATGTCCCCATTAAAATCTTATCTTGAATTGTAGTTCCCATAATCCCCACGTGTCATGGGAGGCACCTGGTGGGAGGTAATTGCATCATGGGGATGATTTTCCCCACGCTATTCTCACGATAGTAAGTTCTCGCAAGATCTGATGGTTTTATAAGGGGCTTCCCCCTTTGTTCAGCTCCCATCCTTCTCCTTCCTGCCATCACGTGAAGAAGGATGTGTTTGCTTCCCCTTTAGCCATGATTGTAAGTTTCCTGAGGCCTCCCCAGCCATGTGGAATTGTAGGTAAATTAAACCTCTTTCCTTTATAAATTACCCAGTCCTGGGCAGTTCTTTATAGCAGTATGAGAATGGACTAATACACAAACTCTTCTACAATAATGCCTTCTCAGTGAGGACTCACATTAACCCAGATATTTTCACACTTTGGGCCCATTTTCAATGGTGCATCAACTTTCCTTAAAACCTACTTGTCATCAGTTCTCCAATCTTGATCCTTCTAAGTCTCTGACCATCTGATCAGACCAGGACTAAAAATGACTCATTGTGTACTCATCAGCTTTAAGCATCTCTAAAATATTGCCCTGTTCCAAGCCCCTGCCCAGTATCCCCACCATTGCCCAAGTCAATCTGATCCCTCCCTCAGAGACATCTCTGACTCCCCGCAATTCAGAAACCAAAGGGTTAACATCTGGCAAAACTGGCCTTCGAGACTAGTTTCAGCGATAGATTCCAATTGTCTTACTTGTTAAATATTTTGAATATCACCTGTGAGCAAATCATTAGCTCAGGAATTGGTGTAGATCCTGACCTCAGATAAAGTTGACAATATTTCCTTCCAGGTCAAGTAGACAATGAAATTTATGCTCAAAATCAACTATTGTGAGCATTTTCCTTCTCGACTATACTTCACAGCCACACTGAAGGACAGCAACACTCCCTCTCATCCTGTCTGGGGCTAGCATATTGTGCAAGGTCATTTGTACACCAGGTTCAAGTTAGGTCTCTCAGTGAAGAACTCTCTCACTGGGCCACTAGTCACTGGAAACTCCCATGAAGCATAGGAAGAAAGAGTAATGTAGTAGGAATACGACTGCCTGCTTGTACCATTTATCTGTGTTTTTGTGTTTTTACTCTTCTCCACAGGCTCAGCCTCATAGTTTTTTCTTTCTTTTCAGTTCACTCAATGTGGACTACTGTTGGGAATGCTTGACTTTATGGCTAAGTACCTGAGACAACACTCATTCCATGTCAGGTATCAAAGTACTGAGATCATCTTATACCAGAGAGTTGGGTCTTTCAGTCTCTATCAGAGCCCAGGAACAAGTCAGGAGTCATGTTTCAAAATAAAGGGTCATCTGCGAAAGGGGTCTTCGCATTTTCCCAAACACAAAAGTTCTCCTCTATGATGGCTCTTGTAGGCACTTGTCCTGGATGCCATATAGCTCTCCAATGGGCTGCACACCATTTCAGCAGCACCAAATCCATTTGCTCACAATGGCCAAAGGGCAGAGCTGCTCGCCTTGCAGCCTGAGCCAGCTGGACAGCTACCTCTCACTTTCAGCCTCACTCAAAACAGGCAGCTTTTGGCAGGTCAAGGTCACCCAGAAAAAAGTCAGAGTATGACACCCAAAAGTGGCACTACTACTTCTAAAACCTAAAGAAGCGCCCCACACTATGCCTGGTAAATTTTTTAATATTTGTGAACAAATAATTCATTACCTCATATTAATTACAAACTGAACGTCCAACTTCAAAGTGCTAAAATTTCCAAATGCTGCTACATTATATTAATCACATTTGGTGATTATTTTTCTCTTGCTTCGTTTTATTCCTGATTTAAAATTACCTTGTTAGGAAAATAACTAGAAGTGCCTTGTCATGTCACTTTATTGCTTCTTCCTAATAAGATGTTAGCAAGAAGTTACAGAGTAAGACAACATCTTAAGAAGTTCAAGAAGTAAGTTAATCACTTAGCTACATTCAGTTTTTGTGTTGAGTCCATGTGCAGAACTCTGCCTGTTTGTAAAACTATATAAGGACCATTCAAGAAATATCTTTGAATCTTTAGTCCTGCTAGAAGACAAGTAAAATAAATGTTGCCCTGCCTAAGTGGGGAATCATCCTTTGCTATGTTCTTTCTTTGAAAGCCATCATGGCAAAGATTTTAAAATGTAAATATTTATCAGGCATTTTAAAATAAATCACTTCTTTGTCCATTCTCTTTAACAAAAATCAGAAGTA
The DNA here is from genome assembly GCF_006542625.1 of Nomascus leucogenys. Classification (NCBI taxonomy): domain Eukaryota; kingdom Metazoa; phylum Chordata; class Mammalia; order Primates; family Hylobatidae; genus Nomascus; species Nomascus leucogenys. The sequence continues at coordinate 29,666,949 of NC_044391.1, read as the reverse complement.
AGTTAATACCTAAATTTTTATGAGCCATGTTTTAAATGGTTCTCACACAAGTTGATTTTGAGTGCACCCAAGAAGTGCTTCATCTACTTCTGCAAATATTTATTGATCATTACAACGTGCAGGTTCTATGTGAGGCAATAGAGAAATAAGACTCAGACGACACAGCATCAAGAAGTTTATAGCCCAGTGGGGGATATGAATAAGTAAATATAAAATTACAATATAGTTTGACAAGTTGTAAGACATGACTAACCTGAGTGCTATGGTATTAGGGAAGGCTTTCTAAAGGAAATGATGTCTAAGCTGAGGCCTAAAGAGAAAAGTAGAAGCCACCCAGATCAAGATGCTAGTAAATGAAGGGAAGAGAGTATATATAGGGCAGAGCAAGTTACGTGCAAAGACCCAGAAACCACGGACAGCCTCGCATGTTTGAGTATCAAAGGCAGTTCGGTCAGGCTAGCTCTTAGAACTGGGGTGGTGGTGGTAGTGGTGGAAGAATAGAGAGGGTAATTGAAATATATGAGTGTGGCAGACACAGTTCCTTGCCTACACTACAGCCTTTCTTTCCTTTCGCTGCAGATGGAACCTCAGAAAACTGGCAGGGATCCCTTGATTTAGGGACAGCGAGGAGGAAATGAATCAAGGTAATTTTCACTTAACAGTCATGAGTCTAGAGTTGGACATGTGAGCCACTTCTGGCCAATGAGATCTAAGGATAAGCCCACCAGGGCTTCCTTCCAGGCTAAAAACAGACCCTTGAGAGGAGAAAGCTTTTGCCCTCTTCCTCCCTGTCTGCAATGCTTACCTAGGTCTTAAAGACGATTTGGAGCTCCTATAACCATCTTGTGATCAAGGAAAAGATCCAAAGAATTGCAAAGAGCTGACTAAGTCACTATCATTTAGTTGAGCTGATCAACCAACCCTGGAACTGTCTTTGTCAACACTTCTTGATATGTGAGAAAACAGGATGCTTTTATTGTTTAAGTCTACTTGTCATGTGTTCTATTACTTTCAGCTAAGCACATTCCTGAGGGTTTTATAAAGACTGAATTGATAAGCCAGGTCCATCTCATGAAGTCCCTTACAAGCTATATTCTAAGGAAAACCTTTTTATTTGCAGTGGCAGAAATCTCTTTCTATCTGGCTTAGATAAAAGGGGCTCTTTATAAGACTGTATTGTGGTATCTCACGTGATCCAGGGAAGGATTGGAAAACCAACTTCTGGAAGGACAGAACCACATGAATGAGAGCTTCTAATACCACCTGCAGAATATTCCCTACCTCTGGGCCGGGTGCAGTAGCTCATACCTGTAATCCCAGAACTTAGGGAGGCCAAGGTGGATGGATCCCTGAGGTCAGGAGTTCGAGACCAGCCTGGCCAACATGGCGAAACCCCATCTCTACTAAAAATACAAAAAATTAGCCAGGCATGGTGACAGAGGCCTGTAATCCCAGCTACTTGGGAGGCTGAGGCAGGAGAATCGCTTGAACCTGGGAGGCAGAGGTTGCAGTGAGCCAAGATTGCACCACTGCACTCCAGCCTAGGCAACAAGAGAGAAATTCCATTTTATATATATATATATATATATATATATATATATGCGCATATATACATATATATATGTGCACATATATATATGTATATATGTATTCCCTACCTCTGATCTCTGATCTTCCCCATGGGTTGGTTTAATCCTTTCTCACTACTGACCAGGTTCCTGCACATGGTGAAAAACATGGCCACTGACAGCTCCTGAGCTTCTCCTTTTATAGCTTCTCCTCCCCAGGAAGGACTGGCACATGCTTCCTCTAATATTAAATTTTAAAATCTATTTTTATTTCCATCAGTAAAGAAAGAAGATCCAGGTGGCCAGAGCAATAGATAACCATCTCATAGGGAACCACCAGAAGGTTTTAAGCCAAAGAAAGTCTTTATTCAGTACAATTAAATTTGTATGTTAGAAAGATGTACCCTAGGTTTTGGCTAGGTAATAGATTAGCAGGGTCATTCCAGGAGGAAGGACAATTGCCTTAACTTAAGTGAGAAGTCATAGTACCTACACAAAGGTGGAGATGGCTCAGACAAGATTAAAGCTCTTATATAAATAGTGCTAATCTAGCCATTTGTAGTTAGTCCTACTTTCAAAATCACAATAAGGAATACAAATTGTTTATGGTGGGGTGCAGGGGAGTGGACAGAGAACTGCATATATAATTACAGTTTTAAGTAAGGGCTTTGATTAATCAAGTTGCCAGCTTCTATCATAATCTACTTTTTTTTGTTTTAAAGTCTACTCTTAAGATTTTGTAAGTTTCAAGTAATGCTGAGGCAATACTTATTAGATGTTGATTTAACATAAAAATTGATTAATAACTTGCAAGTGTGTTTAGGACATAAAATATCAAATATGAAAATCCAGTGATCCAAGTTTATCATGTGTTCCTACCAACCTTACAAATTTTAGTAGAAAATCATTTGCTGTATGTTTTGCAGAAGGAACACAGTTTATCTGAAATCAAAGGCAGATGACAACTCAGGTTGTATATATTAAGATGCTAGTAAATGAAAGTAAACTGCTCAAAATAAAAGCATAGTCATGAAACTAAAGAAGACCAAATACAATTGTACATAGTAGTAAAATACTTAACCCAAGATAATTATCAAACATGCTATTCTTGCAACTTAAATATGAATGGGTGATTTCATTGTTATTGGTAGGATTTCAGAAAAATATTTTCTTCTTTTTAGTGTCTAAATCTGTTCTAGGTGGGTGTTTCTTCAAGAGTGGACCACAGACCAACACAACTGGGAGAAAAGACAATAGATGGAAGAGGTTACATTGAGGAAAGAAAAGATAACAGAGAAGGAAGAGGAGGATAGCCTCAGTGTAAACCAATAAATAGTTACTGCATGTCCCAGGTTCCATGCTAAGATTGGCAACATAAGTTGCCAGGTTTCTGCTGCAAACTTACCAACCAATGCTTGGTAACTCCTCAGGGTTACTGAGCCAGATGTGGCCTGAATAAGAGCACACTTACCACCATTTACACAAAGATGAAGCACAGGAAGAAGGGAACACAGTTTCTTACAGAACTGCACCTGGACTCTGTGAGCCCTCCCTCTGTATTCTCTACCTTACCAAGGCTGCTCCAGCCTCTCAGTGCCAGAGTTAGTGGTTCTCAAAACATAGCGTGTATCAGAATAACCTGGGGAGATGGCTTACAATGTGCAATTATTGGCCTCACTCCAAGGATTGATCCATTAGTTCAAGATAGAATGCACATTGTTAATGAGCCTCTCAGGTCTACTCGCCCACACTGGAGTTTAAGAACCTCTGCCCTAAGGAGAGAGCTTCATGCCCATGAGGGAATCACATATTCTCTGACTTTTTAAAAAGGCAAGTCGTGGTCATAGTTATTGGGGAGGTTTCAGTATATATTAAGATACATTTTAAATAAAAATTGTGGGATTAAAGATTAAACAGTAGTAGTAATAAAAAATGGGACCTATGTGAATTTAAAGACTTTTAAAAACCATTCTAAAATTGTTTCTGCTTTACATGATGAAGAGATTATTTTTGACATTAAAAAGTAGAACGTCTATGACTAAATCTGGTAGATATAGCAGAAGGCCTAACCAGAAATATCAAACTCACCGTGGTTAACAACAGGGCATCAGAATCACATGCTGATCTTTATAAACTTATAGATGCTACAGTCCCACTCCACACCTATTGAATCAAAATATCTGGGGATAAAGCCCAGCCAAGAAAAACTTTGATAGCTGGCAGGGCTGAGATCGCCTGCTTTCAACCAGGACAAAGACACTACTGCCACCTGATGGAAATGTACCTAAATTGTAAGGACAGCTTTTGGAATGGTAGCTTCCTTTGCGAGCTGAATCTAAGCTAATTTGTTGAACTGCCAAACACAATGATAACCATAAAAAATGTAAATATACAGAAAAATGCAAACATTTCTAACTGCACATTTGTTAATTTTTGTTGAAAATATTAGGATTGGGAGAGGTGGCTCACGCCTGTAATCCCAGCACTTTGGGAGGCTGAAGCAGGTGGATCACGAGGTCAGGAGATGGAGACCATCTGGCTAACACGGTGAAACCCCGTCTCTACTAAAAATACAAAAAATTAGCCGGGCGTGGCGGTGGGCACCTGTAGTCCCAGCTACTCGGGAGGCTGAGGCAGGAGAATGGTGTGAACCCGGGAGGCGGAGCTTGCAGTGAGCCGAGATTGCACCACTGCACTCCAGCCTGGGTGACAGAGCGAGACTCCGTCTCAAAAAAAAACAATTGGGCTGGGTGCAGTGGCTTATGCCTAGGCAGAAGAATGGCTTGAGCCAGGAGTTTGAGACCAGTCTGGGCAATATAGCAAGGGCCCATCTCTATAAAAAATTTAAAAATTAGCCAGGCATATGGGTGCGGATCTGTAGTCCTACCTACTCAGGAGGCTGAGGTGCAGCACTTGAGCCCAGGAGTTCGAGGCTGCAGTGAGCTATGATCATGCCACTGCACTCTAGCCTGGGTGAGAGCAAGACCCTGTCTTTATAATACATTTAAAAATATAAATAAAATATTTGAAGCCTAAAATAGAGTGTGTTAGGTTTATATGGAGTTCTGTCATGTATAAAGTATATTCACATGCATTAATTAGATTAACTCTTCATTACATTTTAGGAGGGGAGTTATTAGCAACATTTTATATATGAAAAAACTGGCTTAGAGAGGGTAAATGGGGCCGGGCGCGGTGGCTCACGCCTGTAATCCCAGTACTTTGGGAGGCCGAGGCGGGCAGATCACAAGGTCAGGAGATCGAGACCATCCTGGCTAACACAGTGAAACCCCATCTCTACTAAAAATACAAAAAATTAGCCGGGCATGGTGGCAGGAGCCTGTAGTCCCAGTTACTCGGGAGGCTGAGGCAGGAGAATGGCGTGAACCCGGGAGGCGGAGCTTGCAGTGAGCCGAGATTGCGCCACTGCACTCCAGCCTGGGCGACAGAGCGAGACTCCATCTCCAAAAAATAAATAAATAAATAAGAGAGGGTAAATGATTATCCCAGCTGTTCCCAAACTTGTCTGCATGTTGGAACCACCTGGGGAGCTTCAAAAAGTACTCATGTCTGTGTGGCAGCCCTAAAGATTGAGATTTAGTTGGTCTGGCTGTGGCCTAAGTTTTGGAATTTTTAAAAGATACTCTTTGATTCTAATGTGCAGAGAGTTGGGGAAAAACTAGACTAGCCCCCAATCACCTAGATGGTAGTGAATGAAACTGGAGTTCAGGTGTTTTGACATCAAATTAATACTCACAGAATTATATTTGACATAAAGCTCAAATATAATAATTATCCTCAACTAATACCCATTGAATTTTATGATAGAGAAAGGTTTTCAGATTCTTCTGGTCATAAGAATCAGCTGAGTTAGCTGTTGAAAACGTAGAATCTCAGGTCCCTCCACAAAAGTTTTCTATTTGGAATTGCATGTTCCCAGTCATAAATGGGTGCTAAAATTGTGTACACATAGACAGAGTGGAATGACAGGCAATGAACACTGGGAAGGGTGAGAGGGTGGAAAGGGGGCAGATGATGAGAAATTAATTAATGGGCACGTTATTCTGGTCACGGATACCCTAAAAACCCTGACTTCACTACTACACAATCCATGAAAGTAAAAAATGGCACATGTACCCCATAAATTGTACAAAAAAACATCTGATTTCGAAGGAGCCTGGTGAGTGTACATATTTCACAAGTGTTTACCTGATTTGGGGGATAAAATAAATTTGGAAAATCTGTAATAGAGAATATCAGACCATGTAGTATTATAAAATAGTAGTACTGAGTATCAAAGTTTGGTTTGAAAAATGGCTAAGAATTAATGGAGAGACTTTATCAAAACACAGCCAAGAGAATTAACACTCCACCCTCAGAGGGTCTAGTTGTATACAAACTATTCACTCACCCATTAATTCAACACACTTTGATTAAACACCTAACATTGTACATTCAAGGCACTATGGTGGATGTGTAAGGGAACACACAAGCTGGGCAGAGCCTTTGCCTTCAAAGACCTAATTGCCTAAGTATATCTCTTGTGGGAAAATGCATAATGTTTGAGCTGGGTCTTGGTTATAGGTCCAATAGCTCTTGTTTTTCTAAGTGAGAAAGATTTCATTTAAGCTTGCTTCAGCAAGCATTTATTCAGAGCTCTAGTAACTGTTTGGGACATACAGATAAAGTTGTAGTAATGGTGGTAGTGGAAAAGGGAGGGCCAGGGGTTTCTTAGGGACTCCAACCTGGAGTTGAAGGACACACTACAAGTTTGGCATTGGCAATAGGAGACAGTGATTGTTCTTGGTAAATATATGTCCAGGAAAGGAGGAGGCTGAATGTGGGGGATGGTGACCAGGAGAGGACATGCAGAAATTAGTATTAGAAGGTGAGAGGTGAGTAAAGAAAATTAGGACTGATAAAGGCTTCGAATGTTTAGATTAGGTATTGGATTTTGAGGTAACCCATGGAAAATTTTGTAGTTCGGACTGAAGCCAATCAAAATATTAGGTAATTAGCTTCATACTTAAAGAGTAACTCAAAGACCTGAGTTGTCTTCTATTACTTGACATATCATCTCCCATCCCACCACAACCCACACACACATTCGATTCTTAGCATAAAGTAGTTACAAAAAGTATGCGAATTACTTATTTTGTGATTACCCAAGCTGATTTCGTATTGGTTAAAATACACAATCCTAGGTGGAAGATGTTTTTTAAATTCCAGGTAAGAAGCAGGGTTAGAAAGGCAATGGAAATAAGAATGAGAAAAATGGATACGACAGCTGAGAGACACTATAAGGAAACTGCAATTTCCTGTAGTGAATCATAGACTTGTAATGAACCAGAATTTAGCAACCAATTGAGTACATAAGGTAAACTACTAGGAAGGAATTCAAAATAACATTGAGGTTTTTAAGCTTGCCAAGATAAGGAGAAAGAGCTCTGAGAGCAAAAATACTTTTCGGTCACATCAAGTTTGAGATAATAAATGCTTGTTGAATGAATGATAAGCCATCCTACTACTCTGGGAATAAAATAAAAAACCCTAGTTATATAGATATAAAAAAATCAATTCATGCTCCTCCCCTCCCATCCGAATCTGTACAACCTTAGGCCGCCAAAGAGGTGATGAGACTCCCAGAGCCACTTCTAGCCTTTTCAAATTCCAGTGTCTTGCTGCAGGTCTCCTATATCAGCTCAAGGATGTCACCAAGGAATAAAGTCACTTGAAATATGAGAAAAATAAGAATAAGCCAGTGTAAGAGTCTCTCCATCAGGGAGTGTCCAAGATTTACCTAAGCAAGTCACATTTGTCATGGCAGCGGCAGCAAGAGGGGAGGAAGTCATGGATTTTCAGCACTAGAAGACTTTTAGCACTAGACTAATCTCAAAGGTTGGTCCTGTCATTAGAAGAATGAATATTACACACTAAGGAATTTCAGACGTCATCTAAACTAGTATTTCCCAACATTTTCAAATGTGAAGATCTCTTTTATTTTGCTCTGGTGTCAAAATTTAAATCTTTATTTTTGTCAATTATAAAATACTGTATGTGCACTTTAAAAATTCAAACACTACCAAAGAGTATAAGTGAAAATACAACTTTCCCCCACCTCCAATGTCAGCCAAAAAAAGATCACTCTGCAGAGATAGCTTCAGTTAACATTTTAGTGAATATCATTACAAGATTTTAATGTTACATAGAAAATATTTACATAAACAAAATCATATTTCACACTGTGTTACATAAGCTGCTATTTTCACTTGAAAAAAGAAATCTTGACCTCATCCTTTTCAACAGCTGTCAATGTTCCAACATGTAAATGTACCACAATTTTGTTAACTAATCCTTCCTTTAGATGGATGATGATGATTATTATTTTTTTTTGAGATGGAGTTTCCCTCATTTTCCAGTCTGCAGTGCAATGGTGCGATCTCAGCTCACTGCAACCTCCGTCCCCCAGGTTCAAGCGATTCTTCTGCCTCAGCCTCCCAAGTAGCTAGGATTATAGGCACTTGCCACCACACACGGCTAAGTTTTTGTATTTTTAGTAGAGATGGGGTTTCACCATGTTGGCCAGGCTGGTCTTAAACTCCAGACCTCAGGTGATCCACCTGCTTTGGCTTCCCAAAGTGCTGGGATTACAGGCCACCGCACCCAGCCAAGATGGACAAATTTTTTAACGGTATAAACTGTGTGGTTGTGATTGTCATATTCACACATTCACTACTATAAACTTCCATATTATTTCGGCAAGAAAAAATTCTAAGTGGACCTACTGGGTCAAAAGATATGTACCACTAACATTTTGTAATATTTGCCAAGTTGCCTTCCATAAAGGGTGTAAAATTGTTTCTTTCCTCAGTTTATGATAGTATGACAATGCTCATCTCCCATATTCTCATCAACCCTGAGCATTACAGTTTTCATATTTGTCAATAAGATAGGTGAAACTGGTTTCGTTTAAACATTTTTTAGTTAAAAAATATGGGTTTTTAAAATGTTTATCATTGCAATTTCTCCTTGAATTGCCTGTTTCTGGCTTTTACTCACTCTTCAGCTGAAGTGTTCTTGAAGATCTTTTTTTTTTTTTTTCTTTCTGAGGCAAGGTCTTGCTCTGTCACCCAGGCTAGAGTGCAGTGGCACAATCATAGCTCACTGCAATCTTGAATTCTTGGGCTCAAGGGAGCCTCCTGCCTCAGCCTCCTGAGCAGCTAGGACTACAGGCATGTACCACCACATCTGGCTTTTTTTTAATTATTATTTTTAGTAGAGATGAGGTCTCACCATATTGCCCAAGCTGGCCTTGAACTTCTGGCCTTAAGTGATCCTCCCAACTCGGACTCCCAAAGTGCTGGGATTACAGGCATGAATCACTGCACCCAGCCTGAGGACACTTTTTAATATCAGAGAATTCCTAGACCCTTCTTAAAAAAATAGTAGAAATGCATATACTATATATCAAATTTATATCAAATGCATATAAATATATATCAATGCATATAATATAGATCAAGAAATACATAATGCAAATTCATTAATGGAGGGACTTCGACTTCTGATCAAAATGGAATAACAGTGACCAGATTTATGTTCCCTCCTGAAATAGCCAAAACAGAACAAATGCTACTCAAAATATTGGATATTAGGCAAAGAAGAATGGTCATCCCTTGGAGACAAATGAGGTGAACTCTATGCTTTCCCTAACTTAGCACCTGGAAAAAGTTTCCAGGCCATGCTAGAAAAAGTGGGAACCCAGGAAGAGCTTGGCAGTCTCCGTGAGTTAAGAGATGGAGCTCAAAATATAGCCAAGATGGACTAGGTTTACAAGGCAAGGTACCAGAAAGGAGACAGTTGTACAGAGAGAAAATTCCAGAGATCTAGAGTTTTCCCCTCCAGTATTCAGTTGAGTATTAATCAGCCCACGCACATGAGGAAAGTCCTAGAGACCAGGGAAAGAACCATCAGAAAGGATGATAAAGAACAGTGCCCCCAAGTCTCACACCAATCTGAGAGCAGTGCCTGTTTTCAACAGCCAACGGGGAATTACTCACATATCAGGGGGCATCAGTCTGTTAGAATATAAATAATGCTATTGCCTCAGTAGTAGAGAAATATAACCCCTGACTAAACACAGCTCTGGTCTCACCTAAAAAAAGCTTGAAAACAAAACCAAAAAGGTTCAATCTGTTTTCATGCAGAACAAGGCTCAAAAATATTTTAGAAATACCAAAGTATGTACTATGCAATAACATAAAATTTACCGTGTCTGGGATCCCAACAAAAATTATAGGAAATGGAAAGAAGCAGAAAGATACAAACATAATGAAAGTAAAATCAATCAATTGAAACTGACTCATAAATGATAAATTATAAAATAAGTAGACACAGATTTTAAAAGTTATCATGGGGAAGTGAGGAGCGCCTCTGCCCGGCCACCCTGTCTGGGAAGTGAGGAGCGCCTCTGCCCAGCTGCCCCGTCTGGGAAGTGAGGAGCGCCTCTGCCTGGCACCCACCCCATCTGGGATGTGGGGAGCGCCTCTGCCCGGCCGCCCCGTCTGGGAGGTCTACCACGGAGGCCAGACGCAATGTGGGGGCTGGACGTGGTGGCTCACGCCTGTAGTCCCAGCACTCTGGGAGGCCGAGGCGGGTTGATCACTTGAGGCTCGGAGTTCGAGACCAGCCTGGCCAACATGGCGAAACATATGAAAAATACAACAGACAAACCAACCAACCAACCCAGCAACAACAAAACAGGTCTACCCTGGAGTCATACTCTAATTTTTTCTATTTTCCTCCCTTTCTGATCCTTTATCCCACTTTCTTTTTCTTCCTCTTCCTTCTCCTTCTTCTTTGTCAAAGACATAGAGGATTGAGTTATTATCATTGATCCATACAAAGTCCCCCTCTCATTTATTTTCTTTAATTCCCACCCCCCATTTCTATTCCCCGTCTTTCCATGTGCAACCTTCCTAATATGTTTGATATGCATCTTTTTGTTTGTATGTATTTTTAGAAAATGTTTATTGTTTTGTGTGCAAAAAAAATTAATAAAAAAAGGAAAGGAGGCATCAAAAGGAATGCTGCTATGTCCTTTCTAAAGGGAGCAATATGTTTTCTTGTAATGAAGTATATCGATAGATTTATTTCTATGGTCCACGAAGATAATTAGGACTCAATAAATATTAAATCAATCAAAAAGTTATTATGATTGCATTCATATGTTCAAGAAACTAGAGGAAAGACTGAACACAGTAAGTACAGACATGGAAAATATTTAAGAGACCCAAGTTGAACATCTACAGATAAAAACTACAACTGATGAGATAAAAAAAAAATCACTGGATAAAATTAATAGCAGAACGGACTTTGCTAAAGAAAGGGTCAGTAATACTGAAGACATAGCAATAAAAACTATGAAACATAAAAAAGACCAAAAAAAACCAGAACATCAGTGAATTACAGGACAACTTCAAACAGTTAAATATATGTGTAGCTGGTCTCCAAAGGAGACGAGAGAAAAGGAGGAGCCAAACACATTTTCGGAAGGAGGAGCCAAAAACATTTTCGAAGACATAAAAACTGAAGAATTTTAGATAATAAAGTCTTTTTAGAACAGTTTTAGCTTTACAGACAAATTAAGCAAAAAATAGAATTCCCATACATCCTTAAACACACACTCATATTTTTGGCAATTATAAATACAACTTCTACAAACATTCCTGTACAGGTTTTTGTGTGGACAAAAATGAGTTGAAAACGTCAACTCATTTGAGTATATACCAAAGAGTGCAATTGCTAGCTCATATGGCAAGAGCATGTTTAATTTTATAAGAAACTGCAAGACTGTTTTCCAAAGTGGCTATACCACTTTGCATTCCCACCAGCAGTGGAGAGTTCCTTCATCAGCATTTGGCATTGTTGGTGTTTTGGATGTGGGCCATTTTAATAGGTGTGTAGTGGTATTTCATTCTTTTAATTTGCAGTTCCCTAGTTATATATGATGCTGTGCATTTTATATATTTGTCATCTGTATATCATCTTTGGTGAGGCATCTGTTCAGATCTGTTGCCACTTATTTTTGAGAAAGGATCTCACTCTGTCATCCAGGCTTGAGTGCAGTGGCGTGATCTCAGCTCACTATAGCCTTGACCTCTCCAGGCCCAAGAGATCTCCCACCTCAGCCTCCCAAGTAGCTGGAACTACAGGCATGCCACCACCACGCCTGTTTTTTTTTTTTTTTTTTTTTTGAGAGACAGGGTTTCACCATGTTGCCCATGCTGGTGTTGAACTCCTGGGCTCCAGTGATCCGCCCTCCTCAGCCTCCCAAAGTGCTAGGTTTACAAGCATGAGCCATGAGCCACCACGCCCAGCCCTTTTGTCTATTTTTAAAATTGGATTATGAATTTTCTAATTGTTGATTTTAAGAGTTCTTTGTCTATTTTGAATAATAGTCCTTTATCAGATATATTTTTGAAAATATTATCTCCTAGTATATTGCCTTTTCATTCTCTTGATGGTGCCTTTTGCAGAACAGAAGTTTTTAATTTTAATAAAGTCCAATTTATCCATTTTTTGTGTGTAAATTATGCCTTTTGTATTGTACCTAAGAAGTTATCACCAAACCCAAGGTCATCTAGATTTTCTTCTATATTTATCTTCTAGGGGTTTTATACTTTTGTGGTTTATACTTAGATCTCTGATTTATTTTGAGTTAATTTTTCTGCAAAGTGTAAGAGATGTGTCTAGATTCATGTTTTTGCGTGTGGATGCCATTTGTTGAAAAGACTTTTTTTCCATTGACTTGCCTTTGTCCCTTTGTCCAAGATCGGGTGACTATATTTGTATCTATTTTTGAACTCTCTATTCTGTTCCATTGGTCTATTTGTCTATTATTTTGCTAGTACCACATTCGTGATTACTGCATATTTATAGCAAGTCTTGAAGTCAGGTAGTGTCAGTCCCTCATCTTTTGATATTGTGTTGGCTATTCTGGGTATGGATAGAGTTTTTCAAAGTTTAATTTTAACTATAAGCCCACGGCTCCAAGAAGCTCAACAAAGCCAAAAATGTAAGAATAAACAACACTAAGGACATCATAATCAAACTGCTTAAAACCAATGATGGGGAAAAAAATTCTTTAAAGCAACCATTGAAAAAAAAAAAGAGGGCCAAAAATAAGGATAATAGAAGATTTCTCATTGAAAACAATGCAAACCAGGAAACAATGAAGCAAAATCTTTAAAAGTACTGAAAGAAAAAAAGTCAATATAGATTTCCTTACTAGTAAAACAATTTTCAAAAACAAAAGCGAAATAGAATTTTTCAGATGTACAAAGCTAAGAGACTCATCAATAACATACCTTCATTTCAATAAATACATTAATGGTTTTAAATAAATTTTATTTTGTAATCATATCATATACATTCCAAAAAGTGCTGTTTCTGTTTGTTAAGCAAGTGGTTCTGTTTGTGGGCATTACTTGTTAGGGATTTGAATCCCAGGATCCTTTGTGTCACCACCACAGACCCTCATGGTCCTGGGACCCCACAGATTGAGAATCATTGTTTCTTTTTTCTTTTTTTGAGATGGAGTCTCGCTCTGTTGCCCAGGCTGGAGTGCAGTGGCGCAATCTCGGCTCACTGCAAGCTCTGCCTCCTGGGTTCACGCCATTCTCCTGCCTCAGCCTCTCCGAGTAGCTGGGACTACAGGCACCCGCCACCATGCCCGGCTAATTTTTTGTATTTTTTTTTTTTAGTAGAGATGGGGTTTCACCGTGGTCTCGATCTCCTGACCTCGTGATCCGCCCGCCTCAGCCTCCCAAAGTGCTGGGATTACAAGCGTGAGCCACCGCGCCTGGCTTTCAGAATACAAACCTCATGAGAAATGAAGGTCCAATCCAATGTCATGGGGCAGACAAATGGATTAATGAGGATAAAGGCTGAGCTGCAATAATATTTTTAAAATACAGTGACTTAAAAATATTGAACTTCCTTTCCTTCTCATAAAACAATCCAGGCAGAAGGGCCAAGGCAATATGGCAGCTCAGGGAGTCAGAGGCCCAGGTTCCCTACCATTCCCAAGGTATTGCCCTCACCTGCACAGCCAAAGGTGATTTAACCAGTGGGAAAGGGAGAAAGTAAAGATTAGGATGTGTTTCTTTCAAGGGGAGGACACAAAAGTTATATGCATGTCTTTCCATCATATCCTATTCACTACAACCTAGTCATATGACCACACCTTGCAACAAGGGAAGCTAAAATCAATGTAACTTAGCAATAATGTGCTCACCTGAAACATATTACTGTAGAAAAGGGGAAGAATAAATATTGGGGAAATGATTAACAGTATCTGCCAAACCAAGTTAGTGACTGAGTTAAAACTAGAAGAGGAAAAGCTCATCAGATTGACAGTTAAGAAACAGGGATTCTAGTTATAATTCAGCCTCTTATTCCATGATTAAACCAAATGTTTGCCCATGTTTCACCTGAACTACCTTAATTATCTGCACCTGAATTTTGAGTGATTCTTCCCAACTGTCCCTGTGTAGGTGGAGCGAGTAATACCAAGAACCAAGAGAGTTTCATCCTAATTTTTTAGTTAAATCCTGTTCTTTATTGAACAGTGTGACCCTTTGAGGAGTCATTAGCTCTACATCTATGAAGACCAGGGAACAGCTGTGAACTCTGGGCTGATGCTAGCCCAAACTCCAGCACAGTTCCTAGTCGGAAGCAGGATTCTACTCTATGGCACATGACAAAATTCTCCACCTGCAGTGAATTTAAAAAAAAAAAGGTCCCATTTTGATGCCATCACCAGCATTTTCTTGCAGAAGTTCCAATGGATGATACTAGGGGTGGTGAGATGGAGAGCAGCATTATTTATGCAGAAATCTAAGCTGATGTGGTAATGAAAATAATTACCTTTCTTTTAGTGTAAAGCAAGGCTCCTCTCTTCATTGTAGCCTTAATTTTGAAAGGAAAGGAAGTTAATTTTAATTAATAAAAGTTAATGCTACTAATTAAACATTTGTTCTATTTTCACATGCACACACAAATCTGCCTAAAGATATAATTAGCTCTGCTGAGGGTAAAACAAAAGCTTTGTTTTGCTACATAGAAAGTACAAATGTCACAGGAATTAAACTCAGATTGGCCAAGATACCTACTGCATATTCTTGAGTAAATCCGAATTTGTTTTTAAGGATTACACAATCCAGGAATAAAATTTATTTTTATTAATAAAATTTGATGTAATTTTTCTTTAAATTTATAACACCCTTTACATTTATAACACCTACAGAAATTGCGGAGTCTCGCTCTTCCGCCCAGGCCAGACTGCAGTGGCTGTATCTCGGCTCACTGCAAGCTCTGCCTCCCGGGTTCACGCCATTCTCCTGCCTTAGCCTCCCGAGTAGCTGGGACTACAGGTGCCCGCCACCGCGCCTGGCTAATTTTTTGTATTTTTAGTAGAAACGGGTTTTCACCGTGTTAGCCAGGATGATCTCCATCTCCTGACCTCGTGATCGGCCCGCCTCAGCCTCCCAAAGTGCTGGGATTACAGGCGTGAGCCACCGCGCCTGGCCTATTTTAATAATTTTTAAACATCATTTTTTCTAAGTTTATTCTTCTAGATTATCTAATTTTAATCTCCCAGCAACTCTAAAGAGAAAGTGATTTTTTTTCTTATTAATGAGCTGAGCTCTGGAGAGATTTATATGCATGGCTCTTATTAAACACATTGATAATGATAATAGCTTAAGCTCTGTCTCAACATCCCCTACTATAGAACGGGTACAATGAGTACTTATGATGCTGCCAAACGTGAGTCAGGAAATAAAAAGATTGCAGAGCTGTAGGGGCTTATAAATATCTGTCTAGAAGGAATGGTAGAGCGTTCATTTGCCTTACAGTATCCACACACCAAGAGAAAGGGGCATTCTGCCTCACTTGCTCACGTTGGCTGAGATCTAAGACCATAAGGAACATTTAGAACATCAAAAATGTGTATCAACAATCCAATAAAATAGATCAGATCATATGTAAATGAGTAGTTTGTATTTGTATGTCCATATATAATTTATATAAATACATATACATGCAAGAGAGATATTATTGAATTCAGTCTACATGATAATCAATGTCAAATCAGAGATGGCCTATGGATTAAGTTCCACGTGAAATAAATAAATATATATTCCTATGTATTAGGAATATGACACTGTTTCAGTCACATGAAGTGAAATACATTGCTAATTTAATTCATTTTAGATTACCTCAGAGGGAGAAGAGGGAAAGTAACTCGGCAAACACTAAGGAGCCTTGGAATTATTCAGCTAAAAGGATCCCTTAAGACATAAGACCATTAAACAGCTCCTGAAAAACTTATTTCCTGTATGAATATTCCTATAATTTGCTCATTCAAAATAACTGGCATTAATTTGAAAATATCTCTGAAATGAGTGGTTTTTTTGAAGAATTAAGATAGAAGTTTGGGGCTTTAGTGTCATAATTCTTTTTTTTTTTTTGGGTGGGGGGTTTACTGCAAGTGCAGATTTGGGGCAGGTAGAGTGGGGACCTGGTTTTGTTTTACCTTCAGTGGTATCCTCCATTAATATTAACTTTTCAGGACAAAGTTATCACTTTACCCCCTTGTTATTATTAAGTTCATTTCCATAAAATTCACTATTATCTGTGTTTGCACTTATCCAAAAGGATTGTTTTGGTAGGTAGTCTGCTTCTTCCTTCATTTAAACAGGGATAGCTGAGAAGGCTGAGATGTTATAAAACTAGAGCACACTTGCAAAATATTTGTGCAGCAGGAACTTTTCTTTATATTATCACGAGGTATCCAATGGATGGACCTGAAATATTTCTCTTTCATTAACAGATTTTTCCGTCCTGTTTCCTCATAATTAGCTTCTTAGTGCCAATAGAATTTGAATACTATCCAGAAATCTGAAAATAAGTCACATATTTGGGGGTTTGTTCTATGGTTCTTACCTTGTAACTATTCCTGAGGAAGATACTGGATTTACTGTGTACATGTGTGCACACATGTATGTGTGCGTGCCAATAAAACTATGAACACCTTTTTTCTTTTTAAACAGCTTTACTGAGACATAATTCCCATACCACTAATTCACAATGAATTGTAAAATGCACAACTCAATGGTTTTTAGCATATTGCAGATATTTGTAAACATCACCAGTCAATTTTAAAATATTTTCATCACATGAAAAAGAAACTCCTAATCCTACTACTTTGGGAGGCCAAGGCGAGTGGATCACTTGAGGTCAGGAGTTCAAGACCAGCCTGGCCAACATGGCAAAACCCTGTCTCTACTAAAAACACAAAAATTAGCTGGGCATGGTGGCACACGCCTGTAGTCCCAGCTACTCAGGAGACTGAGGCAGGAGAATCCCTTGAACCCAGGAGATTGGGGCTGCAGTGAGCTGAGATCCTGCCACTGCACTCCAGTCTATGCAACAGAGTGTGACTCCATCTCAGAAAAAACAAAAACCGAACAAACAAAAAATACCAAAATTAGCTGGGCATGGTGGTGCATGCCTGTAATCCCAGTTACTCAGGAGGCTGAGGCAGGAGAATCACTTGAACCTGGGAGGTGAAGGTTGCAGTGAGCCGAGATCGTGCCACCGCACTCCACGCTGCAGGACAGAGCAAGACTCTGTCTCAAAAAAAAAAAAAAAAAAGAAGAAAAAGAAACTCCATACTCTTTAGATCTCACTCCCTATCCACCCATACTCTCTCCAGCCCTAAATGATCACTAATGTACTTTCTGCCTGTACGGATTTCTCTATTCTGGACTTTCATATGAATGGAATAATATATTTGTGACTGGCTTCTTTCACTCAGCACAATGTTTCAAGTTTTGTCTAAGTTGTAGCATATATCAGTATTTCATTCATTTGCATGGCTGAATATTCCATTACATGAATATACTACATTTTGTTTATTCATTTGTCTACAGCAGGACAGTTTTGACCTTTTGACTATTTTGAATAATGCTGCTACAGACATTTGTGTACAAGTTTTTGTGTAGACATAGGTTTTTATTTCTCTTGGATATAGACCTAGGAGTGGAATTGTTGGGTCATATGGTAGCTCTATGTTTAATCGTTTAAGGAACTTTCAGACTGTTTTCCAAAGTGGTTGCATCATTTTACATTCCCACCAGCAGTTTCCACCACCAATTTACATCCTCACCTGGGTTTACCTTTGGGCAATATTGCTTTGCCTAGGATGACAGAATAGAATGACAGAAGGGTAATAGCCCAGTGACACAGTGGAGATCACCCCAGCCCTAGACTGCCTACCTTCCAATTTCAGTGAGAAAAAATAAAGCCCTATTTCATTTAATCCACCTTTATTCCAAGTCTCTGTTAGTAGCTTAACACAAATCCAACTCTTGTGGTCCTATTAGCATATCTTGAATCCAGGAAGCTCTTGAAAAAGTTATTGAATTGAATATGTAAAGATTTTTTTCGTAGAAAATTTTGTCATCCTGTTGTACACTGGAAAACGCACCTTATTTCTCTCCTAATTTCTGATCCCATCATTCAATAGCCATTCTCCTTAGAAACTGTTTCGGGTTCTCACTAGCACCTTACTGGTGTTCAGCAAGATGGAAACAACTGGTTATTCAGAAACAAATGCAAGTGTTATTGATGGAGCCATTTTATTTAAGGGGAAGGAAAAGTACTCATTGTGGTAATGGAGAGTGAGCAGGAGTTGTCTATTATTTCCTTTCTCAAATATTATCCTAAGTGTTAGGACAATAATTAGAATGAAGAAAAATCATTTAAGGTTTTCTCCTAAACTCTCCAGGAGCCCAAAGAATTTCAGTGCCATGTTTACATAATGCTTTTATCATGTATTTGTTCTCTTTTAGATACTGCTTTTGAAGCCACTTTTAGCCTTTGTAACAGGTTAGACTCACAGTCAACAGTTTTCACCTTAGAATTCACAAAGCATAAAAGAAAACTGTAATCAGTTGCAGCTCAGCTGTCCCCGTTTTTTCCCTTCATGCTTTTGTTCCAATCATCTGCATTTTGAGGGGATACTTTGAACACACACAACCTCCCATTCTACTGGCTGTTTTGTAACAGATTTAAATATTTGCCCCAGAGCCAGCCTTTGACCAATGGGGCTTCTGATTAAGTTTTCATGTAACTGGTAAATCACTAGTGGTAGAAAGGAGAACATTATAGAGTCAGGAAAAACTTTTTTCAAGTGATTTAGTCCTTTCTCAATGCTTCAATTAACTGATGATATGCTCAGTCAACATTTATTGAGCACCTATGATGTTCATTACGGCACTTCATTCTGTTAAAGAATAATAATCTCTTTATCCTTTTAACTCCCGATAATAGATTTTTACACATAAATTTACAGTTCTTGGAATCAATGTATCTTAAAATATCTTAATCTTTCTTTTGTAAGGAAGACTTTCTCATTTTAAAGGCTTTGGGTTTTTTTTCTTACATAGAGCAAAATCACTTGGCTTGCGCTGTTAACAGGTTAGTTTGAATGTTTTTTATAAAAGCCAAATATATATAAGCAATGCTTTTCTCTATGAAAATTTCTCCTGAATCTTAGCTTTTCAACAATTTACTATTTTGTAGACCATATTCATGATTTGTTTACTCATACACACTTACTAAGGAGCTGTTTACTCAGCTCCAAAATTTGTGTTAAGACTAGGACAGGCTCAAATCTATGACAAACAGAATCCCCAAAGAATAACTTTAAAGGTTACGTAAATTTCTGGAGCTATGCTATCTTATTATCTTTCTATTAAAATGTCAACATATTCTATAGTTTTTCTCCATCCATTCTGGCAAGACACCATGCTATCTTGAGATTAAGCTAAGTCTCCTGGTTCAGATTCAAATCCCTGCTCAATAATCTCTTTATGGCACTCTGGGCAGTGTCTTCATCTGTGAAATCGGGATAATGATTTTATCTACAGTATTGGGTTACTGTAAGGATTAAATATAAAGCATACAGCATGTGCCGGACATAGAGCTAGCACTCCATCCATGTTAGCGCAGGATTTCAGATTTGTCCGCATCATTACTCAATAACTATCATTCAGCCCTTTTAAATTGTTTCAGCGACGACTGAATGAACTTATTTATAAATATATAACATAACCAGGGATGAAGTCATATTACATTGAGGTTTCATTTCCACATAGATAATATTAGGAAGCAGCTATGCCAACACTTTTTCTTCCTGTGATCTGTATACTGCAGGGTCTCTAGAAACAATGGTTTGGTTCTTTCCTGGTGACAAAGGATAAGAGAAGATGAAACTGCTATAAATGGCAATAACTTAAAAATAAAAGATACAGAAATATATGGGAATGAAAAATATATACCTATACATACACAGCTGTTTTTAAAACATGGCCTTTATTCTTGAAGCTCATACTTGATTTCCAGGTACAGCAGGCCTCTGTAACTTTTCTTGGCATTGAAGTCATGAAGTCTCCTGTCCTCTAAAGCTACAGAAATTTAACCTGGAAGCAAGCAGCAGGCGCTACGCACAGCACAGAGGGAACCCTGGGGTGTACGCTGTGGCTCCCACCTGTCCGCCAGGTCATTGTGACGCAAACGCTATGGCCACGTGGAACACCTGCCGGAGAGCAGGGGCGGGGTCACTCTGGGCGGCGGATCCGAGCGGGGGATACCCCAGGAGATGGGGGTCGAGGAGAGACCCCGGGGAGCAGAGAGAGAGAAACTCACTCCCCGAGTCCCCGACCCGCCCCAAGCAAGGTGAGGTCAACGCCACCCACCTCCCCCTGGTCACTCTGGGAGGGGTCGCCCCGGCAGGCGTCTGCTGAAGGGTAGAAGCGGGGAAGGGAGGCAGCGGCGGCGCCCAGGCGGCGGTAGGTAGCCGGGCGGCGAGGGCGCCCGCACCCCCCGGCCGCTGCGCTGCGCTGCGGTGCGCACGGGCTCCGCCGGTTGCTATTCCGGCTGGTGGCGGCCGCCGCAGGAAGGGCCGGTTCCTGCGCTCCCCCCGCCCCTTTCCCTCGCCTTCGGCTGACGCTGACGTCGGATGAGTGAACCGGAGGGACGCTCCGACCGCGGCCGGGAGGCTCCTGGGGGCCGGGGCTCCGAGGTACCTGCCCTCCGGGGTCGGGGCGGGGGCGCCGGGCGGGCTGCAGGAGGCAGCAGGAGACGCCCGGCAGCCGGGACGGTCGGAGACGCCTGGTAGGAGCTGCCTTCTCTGCCCTCCGCGGGCGGCGCGTGATAGGCGGGTCGCCTCCTCGGGTCCCGGATCCCGGTGCGGGAACTGCATCAGCCCCTTCTCCTCCCCTCCTCCCTCCGGCCTGGGAAGGTCTGGAGGATGCGCGCGCCATGAGAGCGTGCGTCAGCCCCGGGGGAGCGGTAGGGAAGCGTTCCGCGCTCCGGCCCCAGCGCTGGGAGCACCGGCACCCACGCCAGCCCACCCCACCCACTCCGCTCCTCGCCTTCCCGGCAGCTCCGGCCCCAGGACCCCGAGCTCCCTGGTGGGCAGGGACTTGCGTCCAGGGTTGACTTGTTGACAAGTTCACCTGCCGCGGCGCCTAGTGTGTGCTTTTTCTCTTCCCCCCGTGGCCCGTTTTTTGGCAGGGGCGGCAGAGAGCATATGGGTACCTCTTTATAACCACTAGTGCCAGGAGGCCTGAGCTTGGTCCCCGGGGGGCGAGGTGCTCAGCAGTCTCGGACTAGACGGGGCGAGAACCCCTAAGCAACCCCGGTTCCAGCAAACCCTGGCGCGCCTGTTTCCTTTGGGTGCTGCTGACTCCGCCTTTCCTGCTCCGGGGCTATTGCAGCTCCTGCTTCCTCTAGAAACGAACATATCCTGTTGTTATGTCTGCCTTTCCCCCAGAGCGGCTCTCCATGAACCTTTCCCACTGTCTTTTTACTTGTAGTGCCCCCAAAGCACCTGAGCTTCTCTTTGGGGTCTTAAAAGTATCGCGCCCTTATTCTGGCGAAGGGCATTAACTGCCTGGTTGGGGAGAGTTTGGAAAGAATCGCGTTCTCTTCATTTAGATGGCATTTAAAAAATTAGCGCAAGAAAGGGTTTTGTTCATGAATCTTAGTAACTGAGATCTGGTAACTGTATAAAAATTATCAAGGCCTGGAAAATATGTCACCAGCTTGCTTGGGAGTGATACTGAATGTAGGAAGAAAGACACATAAGGCATTCATTGGCCATTAAGGTCCTATAAAATATGACTCATCGCAAACATGTTTTTGTCCATACATTTCAGTGAAGTCTCTTCAGAAAATCTCAAATTGGTTTCTGTGGCCCTCTGGTTTGCATCTGAGATCTGAACTGTTCTGGGGTTAGGGAGTGAAATAAGAAATGCTTACTTTGAAATCTAGGCTCCCGATGCAATTTCATACCCCCTATTTAAAACACACTTTCTAAAAATGCTTTTAAGTAAGTTTTCAAACCAAAGATTTCTTTTTAGATTTCAGTCTTTATTTTTGAAACACCTTTTGTAGAGAATACCACAGGGACAAAATCCATTTATAATCCTGAATAGCTCAAATATCACTCTTTGGTTTTATACTAATACTGTACATACATCTTAATTGTAAGAGATGTTGCTTTCTAATTGTTTCTGTTTGTATTACAAAGGGAAATAATTGTACTGTTTATAAAGATGAATCTTTAGAAAACGTAACAGTTAAGCTACAGAGAGCTATTTGTGGAGAGACCTGATGTTAAAAAAACGTTAACCCTGTATCCTCCACCCGTGGATCATTGAGTGCTAAAGACACTAGATGGTAATTGCCTGGGTGGTTTATTTTGTAACTATTTTCTCCCATTTGGAACACCTGAGTAACTATCTGATTGCTTTCTCTACGCATCTTTACCGCAGTGCGTCTCTCCACATCAACCTCATGAAAAGTATAGAAAATTTTATTACTCAGAGCCTTCAAAATCACTTCATTTTCAAGGTATTTGACTAAATAGTACATTTTTTTCAGGTGCAAGCAGCATTAGCGGTATGGAGGTCTGGCAACTATGCCATAACATAGAAGGATAAACCTGTGTTTGGTATGAACTTTTAAGATTACAGAAACCTCATACGGGAGAGGGAGAAAGTTAACAGGCCACAAGGGTCAGGATGAATTTTTCCTCTTGGTTGAGCCTGAGGGTAGGTGGCAGTGTTTATAATCAGCACGCTGGTCACTAGTGTCCTTTTTTCCCATCTGCATTACTAGATTTATGGGAACCATTAATAAGGATGCTATCTGCATGTTTTTGTCAATGAGGCAACATAGATCACTAATGAACCTTATCCCCCAACCCCACCACCATTCACAATCTGCCTCAGCAGAACTTTAAACTCAAAAAACACTTTTCCACCGCTTTTTTCTTGATTCCCAAGCTGATGCATTTCGTATCACAATCATATCTAACACTCTGAAGGAGTACGGAGGACTCATGGGCTTTGGATCCTGGTGGAGCAAATTCAGAATCCCTGCGGTAACACCTAACTAGCCGTGTGACCTTGACCAAGTTACTTAAGTCACCATTTCCTTATCTACAGAACAGGAATATCCACCTTTTTAGGGGCAGGGTGGAGATTAGAGATAATGTATATAAAATGCTTTGCATGCTTTTGAATAGGACTCAGTAGTAATAAATTATTCTTTCACATGCTAAACATATGCTATCCATATCTAAAAAGAATGCTGCTGCTTCACCTGTGATAGGAAGTGTATTTCAGTTTGGTTTTGAGTAGTTCAAGTAATTTTGTACCAATACTAAGACCCTGGGCTTTATGGAAAACACTCTTTGAAGTTGGGGGGTGCAATCAGAAACAAAACAAATCTAATTTGTTCCAGTGGGGATAGAGCTTCCAAGCCCCTGTCACTCAAACGTGGTCCATGGACCGGTAGCATGTGGCCTCCCCTGGGAGCTTATTAGAAATGCAAAATCTTAGCCTGCCTGCTGCTCTCTTCCAGACCCACTGAATTCAAATCACCATTTTAAGAAGATCCCCCATGTGTATGTTAACATTTGAGAAGCACTGCTGTAACCTGTTATTTCTCAAACTTTAGTGTCCCAGAGAATCATTTGGGGGCTTGTTACAATAAATGTGGATTCCCAGTCAAGCTTCCTTCATCTGCTGTTAAGCAACATCTCAGGTAGCTGTGATCCCTAGGGTCTCCCACAGACTGTCCGGCACACTGCTCTAAAATGAGCCTCTGTCCTCTTCCTTCACAAAGCACTTTGGCAAGTTTGATCTTATGTGATATTCAACCCCCTTTGAGGTAAGTAGATATCATAATCTCCATCTGTCTGATAAGGACTGCAGGCATGATTTGCCCTGGATAGATGCATATGGTAGAACTGCCTTGGAGCCTCAAAATCCTAGCTGACCACGCTTTCACTATTCTAGCAATTTACTATTTAGTATTCTAGCATCAAATTAACATAGTTTTTGTTTTTTGACCTGTAAGTAATTTTCACAAATAACTAATGAATCTCTCCAGGACAGGGAAGACTACGTGTGATAGGGCATTTTATACCTGTTTTTATAACAAAGCCTGCCTACTATGTGACTGTAGGCCAGTTGCTTAAGATAACTGATCTTAAGCTTCTTCGTGAAATGAATATGAATCATTATGTCAACTTGGCAGTACTGTGAGGATACTCAGTGATATGGGTGAAGCATACACCCCAGTGTCTGAGAAGTGGCAGTTCCTCAATTAGTGGTAACTGCTTGTCCCAGTGTAAACCTAGTGAGCTAGAATGAGTTCATGAAAAGGTGGGGAAATGATGGCCTGCATCACTCATGATGGGAATCATCTGTCTCTCTTGCTAAGTCAGATGACATCATCAGGCCATTGACCAAATCAGAGAGTGGGATGACTTAGTATTGAACAAGCATTGATTGTATATGTGCCATGAGCTACACACTGTGCTAAACGCTCAGAATCCCAAGACTCAGACCCCACCATGCTCTGGAGGAGCCTACAGCTGAGTAAAAGAGGGAAAGAGAGGAGCCAACTAACCAATTGCCTTTCGGGGAAAGCAGGGAGGAGATAGAGACACATGTGGTAATGCAGCCCAGGGTAGGGGGCATCCCACCCCAGCAGGAGAGAGGGCAGAGAAAACCTGAGATGCTTCATGGAGGAGATTGCCCTTGAGTTGAGCATTAAACAACCAGTAGGAATTCGGCAGGTAAATAAGGGTTGGGAGTGGGGAGAAAGAGCGTTCCCCACTCCCAGCCATGTGTATGTGTGTACAAAAGTCAACAAGTAAGGGAGAGAATACTAATACAAATAGTCCTCATGTCTGGAGCCCAGTGTCTATGTGTGTCCCTTACTAGCTGAGTGGCCTTGGACAAGTTCGGTCATCTGTGATTCAGGAGGATTAGATGCAGTAATTAGTGTAAGCACAGGACTGATTCCAAATATTTGTTGCATGGTTGTGGAGGTGGTGGAGGTATTAGTAGAAAATAGGGGACTAATATTAAAAAGTCATTAGAATCAGAGAACATTGCAGAGTTCAATTTTAGAATACATTTAGCAGAAAATACATGAATTAAGAGAGGGTAACTGAATGCAGTATAGTTCTGTGGAGTGGAAAATATGAGGTATAAGTGTTCAGTGATGGACCACTGAATATATAGATAGTAGTCATTGTTAATTTTAAGAGTCTAGATTGGAGACTAGAAAGGTCCTCTGGTTCTAGGTAGTGAAAGTATTTGTACAAGAAGTGACTCTTAAGTATTGCAACAATGTTCCAAGGGTATACATATTGAAATCCATCTCTTACCATCATCATGATCACACTCACTCCCACATCTCTGTTCCCAGAACAGGGCATAGACATCAATGTCTGAAACCTAATAGTACCTAGGAAAAAATCCAGCCTTCTCTGTGATGTTTCCAGGGTAGAGCATTCTAAGCCAGAGACCAAGAAGCTGATTTTTATAAATAGTGCCTCTCTCCTTAGTCATAGGAACCCTGACAACCATCAAGGAAGAAGTCAATCAGCAATTGCAGGTTTTGTTGTGCACAGTAGCACTATATTGGCAGTGGATTTGGGACTAACCCAGCACCGAAGCCTGTGAATGGGGGAGATTGTTTTTATTGAAACGTAGGCCCATTAATCAACTTCCTTTCATCCAAGAGTAGAGCAGAGTAGTTAAAAACAAGAGCTCAGAAATCAAAAGTAAACTTGTGTTTACCAGTTGTTGACTTTGGGTAAATTACTTCATCCTTCTAAACTTTGTTTCTCACTTGCAAAATGGGTTGATATCCCCTTCATAATGTGTGGCGATGACATAATGATGTTAATTGCTTCACACATGTAAAGTGCTTGGTAAGTGGTAGCACATAATTATTGCCCCTTGCCCAGCACGTGTTTACTGAATGCCTACTGTGCTCCAGGGGCCATGCTTGGTGCTAAGGAGGCAAAGATGAACTTGAGGGTCCCTGTACTCATGGGACCTACAGTCTAGTGCAGGAGATACAGATGTAATTAGCTCCTTGAAGGAGAGTACAGGAGTGCAGTGGCACCACCAGTATGGAGCAGTTAATTCTTCAGCGGGGAGAACTGGAGTGCAAGACCCCTGGGGAGAGGGATAGAGAAGAGATGTTGAGTTGGGAAGACTTCACTGAAGAGGCAACATTTGAGGAGAGTCTTGATGTAAGTTCTAAGTCAATCAGACAAAGGAGGGGAGGGCATTCCAAGTGGAAAGAATCATCTCAAGGCCTTGAAGTGCATAGTATATTCAGGGAAGCTCAAGCGTTCTGACATGTGCAGAGGCAATAGTTCTTTTGGAGGGTGGGGAGGGGAGTAAGATTTGCGGGGAAGGGAGCCAGGATGTGAAGGGGCCTGTGTTTTTTCCAAAAATGTTTGGAATTTCTCTAGTGGCAAGAGAAAGCAATTAAAACATTTTCAGTAGGAGAGTGGAATAATTAGATTTGCATCATATAGTGATAGGTTGGGCAGTGTTGCAAAGATTGGAATGGACAGGTACACGGATAGTGTTGCCTCTTAAGCCTAAACTGTCATAGCTATGAAGATAGAAAAGATAAGATGCATTCAATCGCTTTTTAAGAGGTAGAATGGAGAGAACGTGGAGACTGGCTGCAAAAGATGAAAGAGGCTGGGTGTGGTGGCTCATGTCTGTAATCCTAGCACTTTGGGAGGCCAAGACAAGAGGATTGCTTGAACTCAAGTGTTTGAGACCAGCCTGGGCAATATAGTGAGACCTCATCTCTACCAAAAATTTAAAAAGTTAGTTGGGTATGGTGGTATGTACCTGCAGTCCCAGCTACTTGGTAGGGTAAGTAACAGGATCGCTTGAGCCCAGCAGGTCAAGGCTGCAGTGAGGCATGATTGTGCCACTGCCCTCCAGCCTGGGCAACAGAGCAAGACCCTGTCAAAAAAAAAAAAAAAAAGAGAAAGAAGTGGGGTTTTCAACTTAGGCCATTCAGTAGATTTAGTGCTGGTAATTAACATAGGGACCACAGGAAGAAGAATAATTTGGGAGTGCAGATGGAAAGAGGAGTTTAGTTTTAGATGTACTAAATTTGAAGTGCCTGTGGAACAATCCAGGTGAAGATTACCATCTGGAGGTGGAAATGTGGATCTGGTGCCCTGGAGAGGTGTGTGATTTTGGAAGTTGTTGGCATACAGCTGGCAGTGGAAGCCATGGAAGTGGCCTCACCTAATGAGAAATCACCTAATGAGAGCAAGTAAAGTTCCAAGCTTGGAATATTACAGGTACTGATATTTGAGATATAGGCACAGAGGAAAAGAAGCCAGCAAAGAAAATTGAAAAGATAGAAAAGTGTGGAGAATATTTCCTGAAAAGTAGAGGAAGAGGAGCATTTCGAGAAAGGAAGATAACATGGTCAAAGGTCACGAGAAATGAGGACTTGAGTGGGGCCCATAGTGAAAGATATTCTCTGGGCTGGTGGAGAAGGGAACCAGAGAGCATGGGCTTAGAACTCTTGACTGTGAAGAGAAGGAAGAGGATGGGAACTGAGAAAGAGGTTGAAAAATGAGGCCTGAGGGTAGAAGCCAAGGGAGGTTGATTAACGTGAAAGAGAAGAGACAATAGATGGACTAAGGTGGGCAGGGGTGAGAGTGTAGGAGCTGTCCTTCCTAGGTAGAAGGAAGCGAACAGCAGGTTGTGGTCATGGTTCTGGATAGCTCCAAAGAAGTGAGCAGGGGTGCACAGAGAGTGGAAACTGTGACAGAAGGTGCCCAGCGCAGTGCCAAGGCCATGGTTCCCCGGGAGTGCATGAAGAGGGAGACTGCCTATCACCACCCTGCAGGGTTTTCTTCCACCCACTGCTCCCTGAAGGCCAGGAGCTAAGTGTCCTGGTGCCTAATGCTGTTGACTCAGTGTTGCCATATGCAGCTTTGGCATCATTGTGAAGTATGTAAACATTGTGTTGTGTTTGTGCTAAGCCACTCCCCACTTTCTGCTTCCTGTTTCTCTCTTCTCTGCACTCCTAACCTGGAGCTCAGTGCCTTCATGCAACTTTCTGGGTTTTCTACCTGGGTCTGCCCTAGAGGGTACATGCCCAATATCCCTGTCTTTCCTGACCCCCATCAAAATAACCAGTCTTGTGCTTTATAAGCTCTGGGCTTTGCTGCTGTTTATTTCCTGAGAAAGTAGAGAGAACCTGAAAAAGGGATCTTTATTAGTTCTCAAATAACACCAACTGGATGACCCAGCAGGGGCAAGCGTGGTGCTGTTAGTTGGGTGTATATGAACATATAGTGCTTTCTTCTGCTGCCTGCTTCCCTTTGCTGCTGACCTCTGAGATCCTTTTTCCCTCCTCCCTTCCACCGCCTGGACTGCCTGCATTCCCTGCTCCTAAGCCAGCCCAAACTCAAACATGATTTACCTGCCACAGCTTAACCAAGGAAAGTTCTGGAATATGTGCCATTTCCAGGGAAAGGAGCTGTGGTGGTTTGTTTACAGGACCCGTGCACAGCATACACATTTTATAAACCACATATTGGTGTCTGCATATTTCAGTCATTTAAGACTAATGAGACAAGGTTTACTCTGTGACTTGGGAAATTTCCCCAAATTTCCCTCAGTTCCTTCAATGAAAAGAGGAGGGTGGACTAAATGATCTGTAAATTCTCTCCTCACTGTCAGCCAGGAGGTTCTGTGGAGTCATAACAAATTGCTTGATCACATCTTTTGGAGGCTTCAAATTATGAATTTAATCTTAAGAGAACCTTATAAACATTAGCATCTCCCTAATTATTCTGATGGCTGACATTATGCTTATGTGCAATTCCATGTAATTATAGTCCCCACATTCATACTCTTGTTCTTCCTTCACACTGTTATTAACCATTCATACCTTTCTATGTACATATGAATTAAAGTCATCCCTCCATATACACAGGGGATTGGTTCTAGGACCACCCTCAGCTACCAAAATCCACACATACTCAAGTCCTGCAGAGCCCTGCAGAACCCATGTATGTATATGAAAAGTTGACTCTCCATATACACAGGTTTCTCGTGCCAGGTTTCTCTCTTTATATTTAATTATAAGCAAAAAATATAATTAAATATAAAAATATGATTATAAAAAATATAGAAGATATATTTTCTATTTGCCTTTGGTTGAAAAAAATTGGTGTATAGGTGGACCCATGCAGTCCAAACCCATTTTCTTTAAGGGTCAGCTATATATATTTCTGCTTTAGAAATATATGTATACATTTTACATTTGTGGATACATATTGTATGTATTACATCATATTGTCCTTATATTTTTACTTCTGATGGTCTTATAGTAGCCCACCACTTCACTTAACTATTCACATAAATCCGATTTGAAACAAATAGTACATTGTGCACACAGATTTGGACCTTTTTAAACTTGTAAAAATATGGAGTACAATCATTTTGTAGGTTATTTCAAAAGAAGATATATATGATTTTATTTTTGTAATGACATCTCTGACAGAATGTCCGAGATTCTGGGCAGAAGTAACTGTTAAAGGGTATTTGTAACTAGTACAGAATATTGGTGACCTAAGTTATGGAATTAATTTCTAGCTCTTTTTTGATTTGTTTGATGCCTTAGACTGAGGCTCTCCAACAAAAATATAACAGCAGCCTCATATATAATTTAAAACATTCTAGTAGTAAAATATTTTTAGCTTAAAAACTAAAAAGAAATAAGGTAGGGGCTGTGGTGTGTGCCATGCTTATCATTCCAGCTACTCAGGAGGCTGAGGTGGGAGGATTGTTTGAGCCTAGGAGTTCAAGACCAGCCTGGGCAACACAGTAAGACCCTGTCTCAAAACAAACGAAAACTAAAAAGAAACAGCTTAAATTAAATTGATAATTTATTTGATCTAACCCAAAATATTCAAAATATTGTTTCAACATAAAATATAAAAAAGTAATATATAAATAAGCAAAAAATATAATTAAATATAAAGCAGAATATATAATATACATATATAAATATGTAATATATAAATGTAGTTATATAAAATTTAGATATATACAATATATCAACATGAAATAATTGTTATAACTATATAGATTTATTAATGAGACATTTTAATTTTTTGTTACTAAGTCTTCAAAATCCAGTGTGAATTTTACATTTAGAGCACATCTGAATTCATACCAGCCATATCTCAAGTGCTCATATTACATGTGGCTAGTGTCTGCTATATTGTCTTAGATGATAAAGTTAATTTATCTGAGGTTATTCTTAGTCTTGGATGATAAAGTTAATTTATCTGAGGTTATTCTTCCATAAAAAGAAAATTTAAGTTGGTGCAATTAAAGTAAGATTTGTAAGAGCCTTCCAAGTTTTATAATTTGATCCCAATAAAATATAAGGATAACATTTAGACCTATCATTTAATAATGTTCTTTGCTGACATCGAAGGGTGTAGTATTCCTTTACAGAACTTGATCGAGACTTTTGTCTGATTAGGGTGTTCCTTCATTCTTCACCTTTTGAAGTTAAGCTTTTAGAGAAAACGCCACTATAAATACAGAGTAAAATCTGTATGTGAAATTTGATTTGATATTTGAAAGTTATATAAACCAAACTAAATAAAATCAAAGGTGAATATAATTTATACTGCAAACTTTTAAAATGACTTTTTTCTTTAGCAGAGGCAACCGATTTGTTCTGTTTCTAGTGTTGTTTTACATTATATATTTTTATCTTTCTAGATTTCTTTTAGATTTGTTGTTTGCAAATACCTACCTCTTTGTTATTACTGCCATGATTTTTAGTGTAGCACAAAATTCACCATTGATTATCCTTTGAAAGGAGGGCTTTAAGCAAAAGAAAGAGGAGCAAGACCTAGACCACACCTTTTGTGAGCAGTTTGAGTTTTCTGGTTTGTTTTTAATTTGTTTAACATCGATATAATATTTAAAAATTTTACAATAATATTAATGCTGAAGATGATGACATTTTAGAAAGTAGCTTGGCAATTTTATTTTGGTTTCTGTTATATTTGATATTTTCCTTTCAGAAACATCTCTTGGAATAGATGAAGAGACAGAGGAGAGCACCAAATTGTTAATTGGCTGATGAATGTTTTATTCCCAGCATTCCTCTATGTGAACTTGACCTTTAACCTGATCTTGGACAAGTCATCTCTATTTTTAGAACCCCAATTTTTTAATCATTGAAAAGGATGTTGTGTTCATTATCTCTAAGCTTTATCTTAGATATAAATGTCTCTGAAAATAATTTAAATTAGTTTTATTATTTTTGTGACTGGGGGCATCCTAGATGGTCACTCGCCTGGTCTACTGTTTTACAGATGAGCAAAGTGAAGCCAGATCGCTGAAGTGATGACTAAGTGTGTGACACAGTCATGGATTTCCCAGCTTTTATTTATATCAAGGAGCATATTGGCAAACCTTCAAAATACATACTTTAGGAATGTGATTTTAATAGTTTTAGGGAGTCATTAAACTTAATCATTGTATATAACACCTGAGTTCTTTTGAAACGTAAATAAAACAATCATTTAAAAATATCTGGCTGGGCACAGTGGCTCATGCCTGTAATCCTGGCACTTTGGGAGTCCAAAGCTGGTGGATCGCTTGAGCTCAGGAGTTTGAGACTAGCCTTGGCTGGTATTTTACTAAAAATAAAAAAATTGGATGGGCGTATTGGCAAGTACCTGTAGTCCCAGCTACTGAAGAGGCTGAGGTGGGGGGGATCACTTGAGCCAAGGAGGTCAAGGCTACAGTGAGCTGTAATGTCACAGTTGCACTCCAGCCTGGGCAACTGAGCAAGATCCTGTCTCAAAAAAAAAATTTCTTTAATAAAAGAAAATATCCTAAGACTTTAGTTCATTAACAGAAAATACAGATTTTAACAGTGGCTTGCATCTGTAGTGTTAAAATAAAAACTCACCTTTTAGCTACCTTGAATAAGATCACAATTCTGTTTTCCTCTTGGTAATATTTGCTGACTCACAAAATTAAAACATGATCCCATTTCACATTTACTTGTGAATTTATGAAATATCAAAAATCATTGCAGGAGGCACAAAACTGGAAACAGGATGCATTTAAAGTTGTGTAGTCACTCAGTCACCCAGGCTGGAGTGCAGTGAGGGGATCAGAGCTCACTGCAGCCTTGTGTGCAGTTGTGTGGAATGCTCAGGTAATCGTGTCCACATCAAAATCCGAAAGGGCAAGCTGTATGGTATCTGAGAGGTAGGAAAAACGCCCATAAAAACTCATCAAAATCATGTTACTTTAATTAATACTTAGCTTTTGAAAAGATGGAAGGCTAATTCAACTTCCCATCCTCCATGGGAATGCCCATTTCTCAACCACTTGAGAACAGGATTTGATGAATCAAGATTTTAAAAATAATAATTAATATGGTTAATTATGCCTAGAGGAATTGTTCCAGTTTTTTTCACTGCTTCTACTGAAACTGTTTTAATATTTATACTCAAATATACTTCTCTCCATAAGAAATTGTAAAAATCATTATTGACATAAGAGGAAGCGACTAGAGACAAACATCTAGGAAAAATGATGAAAACATACTTTGCCCAAAAGAAATTCACAGACATCCAATTATTTTTTTACCTTAGTAGCTAAAACCTCTGACAAATCAGTATTTCCCCTGTTCATCAGGCAAGTGTAGGACCCCATGTGGGAGCCCAGGCTCTGAAGACGATCGGCTTTGTGCTCTCAGGCCCTGTTCCTCCCTGGATCACAAGTCCCATTTCAGAAGGAAGGGGTTTTGTTCAGTTCTTCCTGATCTCTTTCTAGGCTCTAAATTGTATGACTTCTGTTTTTTCTGAAGTTACACACCAGAGAAATAAACCCAAATACCTGCATCACTTCAGATCATTTGAAAAGAAATAGTCTAATAAACTGAGTAGGAGACACACATTTCCACTTCTCTGAAGAAAAGTTCACTACAATTGAGTTTTGTAAAATTATTGCATGATGTGTAAGTTTTAGTGTATGGAAGAACAAAATATTGAAGACTGGTCATATTTCCAGATGAAACTGATCTCTGAAATAACAGGAAAATGGAATGAGGAAGAAGTTTTGTAAATTAGTACCATGCAATTGGAAGCTAAATCTGAGAGACATGTCACCAGCTTCCAATATTTGTGATGGATAGTCCAAAAACTAACTCCCTAACAAAGGCAGGACAGAACATGGTGCCCACCGAGTGTGAAATAAACAGCATTGAATGTCCACCGTCCAGTGGCTAGAGTATATCTAAATGCTGAAGGTGGCACATGGTGCTTCAGAGGCTGGTCCCTCTGTTTCCGCTGTTGCATGTCTTTAACATATAACGCACAACTGCTTACGGTTAGTTACACCACTGGCAGTTCTGCTGTGGAAGAATTTGTTCACTGCATTTCCTCTGCCTAGAATAATACCGCTTCCCTCCCCACCAGACTTCCAGCCTTTGCCTCTCCAGCAATGACTAATTCTTAGAGACTCAGCCCAGAGGCTGTGTGGGAAGCCAGCATTGTGCCTCTGTTCTGTGTTCCTCAAACCCTGGCCCTTTCCTCTGCCATGGCATTTGGGCCCCATCACAGGCAGCATGTAGCATCTTCTGATGGCAGATTCTTTTTTTCAGTTATATACAAATAGCCACAAAAGTCTGTGGCACATAGTGATTTATAATTTTACTGACGTTTGATTTTAAAGAATTACTCTGCATTTTACAAATGTAAAAAATCTATTGGTCAGGAGGTCTTACCATTTATATTCCATGAAGAAAGAAAAATGACTGACAGTTGACAAGGTAGTGACTCTAACACAGTAATGATAAAATGTGAACAGATTTGTACCTTAGATTCTATCGCATGTGGTGCTATGAAGCCGGTGTTTAGGAATGAGTGATTTCACTATGGGATGTTTCTAATGTACCACTTTGCACCCACATCATTGCAAGACTCTGTTCTGTTCTGAAAAGTATGTGTATTTTCATTTCTTTTGAGAGGTTGAGGCACAAGTGTGCGCCACCACGCCCAGCTACTTTTTTGTATTTTTGGTAGAGATAGGGTTTCATCGTCTTGCCCAGGCTGGTCTTGAACTTCTGAGCTCAAGCAATCTACCCTGCTTGCCTCTCAAAGTGCTGGAATTCTAAGCATGAGCCACTGTTCCTGGTCTGAAAAAAGCGTTATTTCTTAGGGGGGAAAAAATAGCCCCCTACTTCCCAAAGAACTGAAGAGCTCTAAGGTAATGACAATTTTTATCTAGAAAATAGAAATGTTGAATAAACTAAAGAGGAAAATGACAAATTTGGCATTGGCTCAGATATGCAACTCAAGAGATTCCACCATCTGCTCAGTACAGACACAAGAAAAAGCAATTCTGGACTCAGTTTCAGCTGGTACTCCAACCAACAGAAAAGCTACCCACTGAATGGAAGAGAAAAATTCTACCACTAAAGTTGTAAAGTTAATTAATTGGAGACGTGAATCTTTGTGTAGGTAAAATGACGTGCTTAGGAAACATGATTCAAGAGGAAGCCAGTTCCATATTAAAAAGAAATAGTTGGTCTAATAAACTGATGAGGAGGCACACATTTCTGCTTCTCTGAAGAAAAGTTAACTACATTTGAGTTTTACCAAGTTACTGCCTGATATGCTTTAGTGTATGAAAGAACAAGATATTGAAAACTGGTCAAATTTTGTGGGTAGAGAATACCAATACAGTGGAATGACTACTGATCTTAGCTTTACTCTCAACAAGGATTGGCTCAAGAATTTTAGATTCTTTGCATAATTCAAAAGTAATCAGAAGTGCCATCAGCTAACTTCACTGCCATGAAGAAATGCATAAAAAAAAAGTTCTAGGTCAGAACAAGCATTCATTGCAGCTGAAGCCAGCTTATATGGAATGAAAATGCCTTCCTAGATTATATTTCCAAGAAGAAGAATCTGGTATCTGGGTTCAAGGCAGATAGGGAAAAACTGACTCCTGTCCACTTTGTGGCAATGGACAAACTCTGTACTTAAAACCTGGCTTGTTTTAGCATTCTGTGTACCTTTGGGTGTTAGGAAAAAACTACTATGCATATCTTATTCATGGCCAAGCTGTCCAGTTCAAAATGGCTTGTTTTGTTTTTTTCTTTTCTCTTTTTTGATACAGGATCTCACTCTGTCACCCAGGCTGGAGTGCAGTAGCTCCATCATGGCTCTCTGCAGCCTTGACCTCCCGGGCTCGATTGATCCTCCCATGTCAGCCTCCTGAGTAGCTGGGACTACAGGCGTGTGCCACTGTGTCTAGCTAATTTCTTCTTCTTATTATTTTTTTGTAGAGACAGAGTTCACCATGTTCACAAGGCTGGTCTCAAACTCCTGGGTTCAGGCAATGCACTTGCCTTGGCCTCCCAAAGTGCTGGGATTACAGGCGTGAGGCATCACATCCAGCCTAAAATGGTTTTTAAATGGCTCTAGCAAGTAATGACAAGTGGGACGATTGCTGTAATCTTTTACCCATCTACATGGGGGAATAAAATTGAGGACCCAGCACAGCAAGCATATATAAAAAGGAAAGGCCAGGCATGGTGGCTCACGCCTGTAATCCCAGCACTTTGGGAGGCCAAAGCGGGTGGATCATGAGGTCAGGAGACTGAGACCATCCTGGCTAACACGGTGAAACCCCATCTCTACTAAAAATACAAAAACTTAGCCAGGCGTTGTGGCACACGCCTGTAGTTTCAGCTACTTGGGAGGCTGAGGCAGGAGAATCGCTTGAACCCAGGAGGCAGAGATTGTGGTGAGCCAAGATCGCGCCACTGCACTCCAGCCTGGGTGACAGAGTGAGACTCTGTCTCAAAAAATAAAAAAAAAGGAAAAATGAGCATAGTTATTGCATAGGAGCACAGGATCCCAACATAAAACCTGAACAAAGTATCCTTCCCCCCTGTTCTCTCAATTCTTCCCACAGAGCAAGGTGGTTTCTCAGTCAAATGGATGTGGCTGAGAACAACTGTGGTTTTAGTGCCTGGCTTTGGACCATGAGGTGAGTATATTGTAACCCCATGAAGGTGCAGTCTAGGAAAATCTAAAGGGATTAAATTGGTAGTCTTAGTGTCACCTAAGAAGAAGGTGCTGACCTCAGCAGCAGTTCCACCTCTGAGCAGAAAGATGCCTTTCCTTCCCCTTTATTTCTGCCTTAGACACAGAGCCTACTCCTCACCAACTCATTCCCACACTTCCCGGGTTGTTATATCAAAATCAGAAACTTGCTTTCCATTGATCTGTTAATCCTTGGGCCTCTGCTTCTTTGAGCAGATCTTAATTATTGGTGCAACTGCTTTGTCTTCTTTGAGGAAACAGTTTAACTGTGAAACACAAACATTCATGCCATCAAGTTGTGCTGACTATGACAATATCTTGGCGCTCACAGTCCATAAGCATCTTGTTACTTGCCCTTCTTTGCTTATCTCCCAAGGTAAGATGACCACAAGCAGATCTTTAGGACATCTTTTCTGTGTCATTAAAAAGCTGGAGATGTGACACCATTCATTTTGGGCTTGTTTCATAAGTGCCTTGTGGCAGAAGTGGAGAAATAGCTTCCATTGCAGAATCATGAAGTATTAGCTAATCATAGACTTTATTCCATTTTACAGGGAAAATATTTTTACAGCAGAATTTACAAATTTGGGGATTCATTAAGGGGACATTGTTATATGTCCCTTGCAAATGTCAAGGCTCTCCTGATTCTGGAAATTATATATCTGTCTTTACTGCTAAACTTGTACTGTTCAATATGGTATCCACTAACCCCGTGTGGCTCTTGAGTACTTAATATGGCTAGTGTGAATTGAGATTTGCTGAAAGTATAAGATACTATATTTTAAACTTGGTACGAAAATATTAGTGCAAAATGTGTAACTCATTTTTATATTGGCTATATGTTGAAATAATAATTTAGATATATTGGGTTAAATATATAAACATTAATTTCACTTTTTTTAACATGGCTATTAGAACATTTAAACTCATAGTATATTTCTTTTTTAATTATTATTTTTATACTTTAAGTTCTAGGGTACATGAGCACAACGTGCAGGCTCATTACATAAGTATACATGTGCCATGCTGGCCCGCTGTACCCATCAACCCGTCATTTACATTAGGTATTTCTCCCAATGTTATCCCTGCCCCCGCCCCCCACCCCACAACAGGCCCCAGTGTGTGATGTTTCTACCCAGTGACCAAGTGTTCTCATTGTTCAATTCCCACCTGTGAGTGAGAACATGCGGTGTTTGGTTTTCTGTCCTTGTGATAGTTTGCTCAGAATGATGGTTTCCAGCTTCATCCATGTCCTTGCAAAGGACATGAACTCATCCTTTTTATGGCTGCATAGTATTCCATGGTGTATATGTGCCACATTTTCTTAATCCAGTCTATCATTGATGGATATTTGTGTTGGTTCCAAGTTTTTGCTATTGTGAATAGTGCCTCTATAAACATACATGTGCATGTGTCTTTATAGTAGCATGATTTATAATCCTTTGGGTATATACCTAGTAATGGGATTGCTGGGTCAAATGGTATTTCTAGTTGTTGATCCTTGAGGAATCGCCACACTGTCTTCCACAATGGTTGAACTAGTTTACACTTCCACCAACAGTGTAAAAGCATTCCAGTTTCTCCACATCCTCTTCACCATCTGTTGTTTCCTGACTTTTTAATGATCACCGTTCCAACAGGTGTGAGATGGTATCTCATTGAGGTTTTGATTTGCGTTTTTCTGATGACCAATGATGATGAGCATTTTTTCATGTGTCTGTTGGCTGCATAAATGTCTTCTTTTGAGAAGTGTCTGTTCATATCCTTTGCCCACTTTTTGATGGGGTTGTTTGCTTTTTTCTTGTAAATTTGTTTATGTTGTCGATTCTGGATATTAGCCCTTTGTCAGATGGGTAGATTGCAAAAGTTTTCTCCCATTGTGTAGGTTGCCTGTTCACTCTGATGGTAGTTTCTTTTGCTGTGCAGAAGCTGTTTAGTTTAATTAGATCCCACTTGTCTATTTTGGCTTTTGTTGCCATTGCTTTTGGTGTTTTAGTCATGAAGTCCTTGCCCATGCCTATGTCCTGAATGGTATTGCCTAGGTTTTCTTCTAGGGTTTTTATGGTTTTAGGTCTAACATATAAGTCTTTAATCCATCTTGAATTAATGTTTGTGTAAGGTGTAAGGAAGGGATCCAGTTTCAGCTTTCTATATATGGCTAGCCAGTTTTCCCAGCACCATTTATTAAGTAGGGAATCCTTTCCCCATTTCTTGTTTTTGTCAGATTTGTCAAAGATCAGATAGCTGTAGATGTGTGGTGTATTTCTGAGTTCTGTGTTCTGTTGCATTGGTCTATATATCTGTTTTGGTATCAGTACCATGCTGTTTTGGTTACTGTAGCCTTGTAGTATAGTTTGAAGTCAGGTAGCGTGATGCCACCAGCTTTGTTCTTTTTGCTTAGGATTGACGTGGCGATGTGGGCTCTTTTTTGGTTCCATATGAACTTTAAAGTAGTTTTTTCTAATTCTGTGAAGAAAGTCATTGGTAGCTTGATGGGGATGGCATTGAATCTATAAATTACCTTGGGCAGTATGGCCATTTTCACGATATTGATTCTTCCTGTCCATGAGCATGGAATCTTCTTACATTTGTTTGTGTCCTCTTTTATTTCGTTGAGCAGTGGTTTGTAGTTCTCCTTGAAGAGGTCCTTCACATCCCTTGTAAGTTGGATTCCTGGGTATTTTATTCTCTTTGTAGCAATTGTGAATGGGAGTTCACTCATGATTTGGCTCTCTGTTTGTCTGTTATTTGTGTATAGGAATGCTTGTGATTTTTGCACATTGATTTTGTATCCTGAGACTTTGCTGAAGTTGCTTGTCTGCTTAAGGAGATTTGGGGCTGAGACAATGGGGTTTTCTAAATATACAATCATGTCATCTGCAAACAGGGACAATTTGACTTCCTCTTTTCCTAACTGAATAAAAGTCAGAATTGAATACAGGATCTCAGAGAGATACATTAAGACCTCACTTAATGTCATTGATAAGTTCTTGGAAACTGCACCTTTAGGCAATGAGATGAACCAGGTACCTCAGCTGGAAATGCAGAAATCACCCATCTTCTGCGTCAGTCACGCTGGGAGCAGCAGACTGGAGCTATTCCTATTCGGTCATCTTGGAATGTGTTCATAGTATATTTCTATTGGACTGAGCTGATCTATATTTGAGGCGAGGAAAAGTGACTGGCACATACTCATTTGATGCTCAGTTTATGTCTGATAAACCAAACTGTTGAACTGAAATGAATGGATAACAATTATAATGATTTTTAAAGTAGCAATTTTAATGCTGTGGATTTGGAAAGTGATAGAGCAAAACAAGACAGATTATGTCAGCAAATCTTAAGATGTTTATTAATTGTCTCTGGTATATAGAGTTAGAACATATATAAAAAGAGATGTTAGCACTGGCTCCAGCTGCCTTCTCATGAGGCGTTCAGATGTACCCTGCAGAGCTGACCTTATTTTGACCACTTATGATTCCTTTGCTCCTGTACCTATAATCCAGTAGTTTGTTCAAGAAAGACCAATTTCTGAAAGTATTTTCCCTGTGTGCCATTTACCTGTGATTCTCATATTTTAATGTGCTTAAGAATCAATTGCAAAGCCTATTATAAAACTAGATTCCCAGAATCATTCTCAGAGATTCTATTTCACTAGGAAAGGAGTGGGGTCTAGGATTCTGTATATTAGTACCCCCAGAAGATTTCAATGCAAATGGCTGGTAAACAAT
Organism: Nomascus leucogenys; assembly: GCF_006542625.1. Taxonomy (NCBI): domain Eukaryota; kingdom Metazoa; phylum Chordata; class Mammalia; order Primates; family Hylobatidae; genus Nomascus; species Nomascus leucogenys. The sequence goes on along the minus strand of NC_044391.1, from coordinate 29,627,053 downwards.
ACCTTGAGGAACACTGCCATATGGTATCATAATCTGGAAATAGCCTGGAAATCTAGGTAGAAGGGGCAATTTGCTCAGCAATTTTTGTTAACTGTAACTATAAATAACACATATTATACTATAAGAACTTACACTATGAAGGATTTAAATTAAAAGGCATTTTAATAAGCAAAAATTAATTAAAAAGTCATAGTAAAGGAAATAGTCAAGAGAGTGAAAAGCTAACCTACAGAATATGAGAAAATATTTGCAAACCATATATTGGATAAGGGATCAATATCTGGAATATATAGAGAACTCCTGCAACTCAATAACAAAATGACCCAATTTAAAAATGGGCAAAAGACCTGCATAGACATTTCTCCAAAGAAAATATACAAATGGCAAAAAAATTTGAAAAGATGCACAACATCACTAATCAGAGAACCGTAAACCAAAACCATGAGATATCACCTCACAATGCTTAGGATGGCTATTATTTTTAAAAATGGAAACAAGCATTAACAAGGATGTGGAGAAAGTGGAACACTTGCCTACTGTCAGTGGGCTTGAAATGGTGCAGCTGCTGTGGAAAACAATATGCAAGTTCCTCAAAAAATTAAGTAGAGAACTGTATAATCCAGTGGTCCAAATTCCGAGTATTTGTGCAAAAGAATTGAATACAGGATCTCAGAGAGATACATTAAGACCTCACTTAATGTCATTGATAAGTTCTTGGAAACTGCACCTTTAGGCAAAATGACATAAACCATTTTTTTCTTATCAACATTATTATGAAACAGTGTTATTCAGGACCTGGTGTATATCATTTTGCGTATAGTTGCAGCTTCCAAGAACCTGTCAGTGACTTTGAGTGAGAACTTAACTGTACACTGTGTTTATTGCAGCATTATTCCCAGTAGCCAAGATGTGAAAGCAACCTAAATATCCATTGACACATGAATGGTTAAAGAAAATGGTATGTATGTGTGTGTCTTCAACGTTGCATATATACAATGCAATATTATTCAGCCTTAAAAAGGAAGTCCTGTCATATACTACAACACAGATGAACCTTAAATGCATTATGCTAAGTGAAATAAGCCAATCACAAGAACACAAATACTGAGTGTTTGCATTTTTAGGAGGTATCTAAAGTAGTCAAATTCATAGAATCAGAAACTAGAATAGTGGTTGCTGGGGGCTGCGGGAGGGGAAAATGGGGAGTTGTTCAATGGGTGTAGAATTTCCGTCATGCAAGATGAAAAAGTTCCAGAGATCTGTTGTACAACAATGTGTATATTGTTAGCACTGCTACACTGTACACTTTTAAATTGTTAAAAGAATAAACTCTTTACCATAATAAAAATATTAATCAAAAAGTACCAACTATCCTAATAGTTCATGGTGACATTAAACTCAAGAATATGATAATTCCATTTCCTGTGAACACTCTCTTTTTATGAAACATTTTTTTTGGAAATTTCAAGCTAACTGAAGCAAATGTGTACTTACAGTGAAGCTGTGTGGGTGGTGAGAGGACTGGGTGTTGGTAGCCTCTCCCTGATGCACTGAGTGGAGGGCAGAGCTTACTTACTTACCCTGAATGTCATTCCCAATAGCAGCTTGTCCAGATACTTGGATGCTCTCCACAAGGAAGAGAGATGTTCACTACAGGATGCTGTCATTTCAGAGGCATCTGACACTCTGAAAATTCTCTTCTTCCTCTCTCTTGTCCACATACCTGAAGCAGGGGATTTGTACACCTTGATTTTGTTCCCTTGAAATGTTTTTAAATAGCCTAGGAAATCTTTAATCATTTTAGGAGTACTGGTTGCCAGGATCCTTTCTGAGACCAAAGGAGAATGATTGGATTGATTTTGTGAAGCAGTCTGGGCAATCATATGCTGTGAGCACTCACTCTGGCAGCCAGAGGTTTTGTCTCTGGCCAGTGACCATTCCTTTGAGTGGTGAGCTTTCTGTTCTTTCCAGTAACTGCTAGGCAAGTGGGCTAATGTTGCTGGGCTGGTGGGCCCTGCCCCTGGGGTGGGCTAGCTTCCATGAGTGGAGCAAATGGAGTAAGGGCAGAGACATTGACTCCAGTATTTACTAACAAGATAAATATACAAGGCTAGGCTGGTAGATACATATTTTCCTCCTTTGTACCCTTCTTGCTATCTTATTCAAGCATATCAACTCTTTTTTGGTTTTTATTTGGGGTTTTAAAAGTTCTATTTTTGTTTTTGTTTTTGCAATGTGCTGGTTTGTTTCTTTAAAAACGTTGATTATAAAATATTTCAAATCTATAAGGAGGCATACAGATGCAATATACTCACCATCTAGCTTAACAAAGAGAACATTATGTGTGCGCTTGAAGCTGCTGTATCTCTCTCTCAAATCACATCCCACACCATCTCCTGCCGTGGTCTGCTGTCTGGAAGTTAGTGTTCATCATTCCTAAGCAATTCTTTATACCTTCACCATATAATCTTATATACCTCAACAACATATAGTATTGTTCTACATATTTTTAAGCTTTATATAAATGGTATTATATTTTATGTAGTCTTCTGCAACCTGCTTTTTCATTCAACCTGCCTGTTCACTTCTTAAACTTTATTTGGGATATTTCTTCCAGTGTTACTTAGCTATATTGTTGTCATCACCAGTGTGCAGCATTACTGTGTAATAGTGTTAGGCCATAAAATACAGCTAGAAATGGCTTAGATTGAAGCCTTTTATGTGTGTCACATTAATATGTAACTATAATATAGTATGTAACTGTTAAACGTATTTGTTTTATTTCAGGTTATAATATAACTTATCCTCTCATGCTTTTTTCCTGCCCCTTCTCCCCAAATCATCAACAATAGAAGAAGAAAACATGTCAGGACACAAATGGTAAGTAATTTGTCATCTTTTCTAAATTGGGAAAATAGAAAGCATATAGCATATGCTCAATAAACATCTATTGAATGGAAAAACAGGAGATACATTGGCAGTAAGTATCATGTTAGCCCTCACCAATGCTGAGCCAAATTCAATATCTCTGTTAAATATGGTGTGAAAACGAAGTAACAAAAATATTGTAAATTCTTATCTAATGTGCATTCTCTAAGAAATTCATTTATGTGTAACTTTTCTCTTGGGAATCTAATGATAGTTTTTCTTACCACCATTTTGTCTAATGTAATGAGTTGATGCATTTTTATTACTATCTTATTTATAACTTCTAACATTAGAGTTACAAGGGAATTTTATGTTAGGGTAGCTATAAAATAAAGAATGATTCTACAACCACACACTACTCATACTTAATTAATTTATAGTCATGACTTCAACCTTCCTGAACATTCAGGAGCCAATCATTGTCAAAAGTAAATGATGCTGAATAAAGTAGATGTGGTAACCATTTGGCAATGTTAGCGCTGATATTTATGTGCCTATAACATATCTAAGCAGCATGTTAAACCTCTTATAAGGTCCAGAGCTCTTCAAGCAGTGTTTCCAAATTCTTTTGAACCCATGACCCACCAAGCAAGCAGATCTTTGTGAACTTTTATTTTCTTTAATTTGTATCATGAAAAAAAATGTGTTACATATTTTTCAAATGCACAATTATAATAAATACACTTTTTTTTTTTTGAGATGGAGTCTCACTCTGTCACCCCAGCTGGAGTGCAGTGGTGCAATCTCGGCTCACTGCAACCTCCACCTCCCAGGTTCAAGCGATTCTCCCGCTTTAGCCTCCAGAGTAGCTGGGATTACAGGCGTATGCCACCATGCCTGGCTAATTTTTGTATTTTTAGTAGAGACAGGGTTTCACCATGTTGGCCAGGATGGTCTCGATCTCTTGACCTCATGATCTGCCCACCTCACCCTCCCAAAGTGCTGGGATTACAGGCATGAGCCACTGCGCCTGGCCAAAGAAGTACATTCTATGTCCCACTCTGAGAATCCCATTCCCCTGAAATAATCAATCTTTGGAGTGTATCCTTCCAACCTTTTAATGTGCATATTCTATAGAGAGATTATTTTTTACATAAGTGTTATACATATTTTATCTTATTTTCTCTGATATGAGCTCATAATATGACTTTTAAATAATGCAGAAAGATATAAAGTAGACCATAAAAGTCTCCCATAATCCTACTTCTCTCTCCAAAGATAACCATTGTTAAAGAAGTCATCAGAAATGCCTTCTGACTTTTTAAGAATAAATGTGTAAACTGAAAATTGTAAATTTAATGAAATTGTAAATGAAGGAAAGTAGGTTTTGAGATACTGGTATTTTGGTATAGTCATATAAACAAACTCACGTTTCAGCACAAGCCTGGCACATTTTGGGTGGTGATGGGATGGGGTAGAGGAAGGTACATCTCCACAGAGGAGAGTTGCCTGGGGGGTCAGGGGAGCCTTTGGGGCAGGGACTCTAGGTCAAAGAGGATGTGGACGAAGCAAGGGGAGGGATGGAACTCCATCAGCAAACTTTCCAGCCCTATCTGGGGTACTCCAATCACTTTTACACAATTCCATTTCATTTTCAATTACTTTTGTTTCTTTTCTCTTTTTTCTTTTCTTTTTTCTTTTTTGAGGGACAGGGTCTCACCCTGTATCCCAGGCTGAAATGCAGTGGTATGATCATGGCTCCCTGCAGCCTCAAACTCCTGGGCTTGAACAATCCACCCACTTCAGTCTGCTGAGTAGCTTTGTGTCATAGGCCTGTGCCACCACACCTGGCTAATTTTTTGTAGACATGGGGTTTTACTATGTTGCCCAAGCTGGTCTCAAACTCCTGGCCTCAAGCAATCCTCCTGCCTGGGCCTCCCAAAGTGCTAAAATTAAAGGCATGAGCCACCACGCCCGGCCAGTTTCTAATTTTTTCTCCGCATACTTTTTGATGTGCTCTTCACTGTGATCCTCCTGAAAAATGGCTTTTCATCTATATTTTAAGCATTTATATTGAAGAGTTTAAAGTTTTGAACATCAGAAGCCTGCAACCAATTTTAAATTTATTTTATTTTTATTTTATTGTGGTAAGAACAGTTAACATGAAGTCAACCCTCTTAAATTTTAGGTGCACAATACAATATTGTTAACAATAGGCACCATGGGGCTGGGCGCAGTATCTCATGTCTGTAATCCCAGCAGTTTGGGAGGCTGATGAGGGTGGATCATCTGAGATCAGGAGTTAGAGACCAGCCTGGCCAACATAGTGAAACCCTATCTCTGCTAAAAACATACAAAAAGTAGCTGGATGTGGTGGCATGTGCCTGTAATCCCAGCTACTCAGGAGGCTGAGGCAGGAGAATCCCTTGAACCTGGAAGGCAGAGGTTGCAGTGAGCCAAGATCAACAGGCACCATGTCGCACAGCAGATCTCTAGAACTTATTCATCTTGCATATCTGAAACCTTATGCCCCTTGAATAGTAATTTCTCATTTCTTCCTACCTTCTCGCCACTCGTAACTGCCATTCTACTCTCTGCTTCTGTGAGTTTGACTATTTTAGATTTCTGTGTAACAGATCTTAGGCATGCTGTTCTTCAGCCTCTTATCTCTGCTTTCCTGCCATCACCTCAATGTTGGCTGTAGTGTTAGAGTGGAGAGAGTGTGTTGGTGTCTGGCTTTATCTCTGACTCACTAAGGTGACTTGGGCCAGTCACCCTGCCTGGCTTGACCTCACTGTCTCCACCTCTAAAAAGGGTGTGCCCAATCTGTTATCTCTACATTCTTTTCAAGGGTTAGTTTCTTTATTTCCTGCACAAGATTCTAAATTTCTCCACTCTGACTTTTAAGGTTTTTGAGTCAGAAAGAGTTGATTAACTTTCTTGGTGTAACACCCATATAAGAAAGTGCTCATACGTTTATCAATGTTGTAAATGTAAATGCATATTGAAAAGTCATGTTTAAAGAAATCATTTCACACTAAAATATCTTAATCTTTATGAAAGTTGTGAATAAAATAGTTCCTTAAATGTTTTTAGCAGTTATCCCTGGGACTTACAGGATCGATATGCTCAAGATAAGTCAGTTGTAAACAAGATGCAACAGAAGTATTGGGAGACGAAGCAGGCCTTTATTAAAGCCACAGGGAAGAAGGAAGATGAACATGTTGTTGCCTCTGACGCAGACCTGGATGCCAAGCTAGAGGTGAGCTCTTCATTGCTGTCAGCCCCAACACAGCCGCCTTGCTAGGATCAAGGTCCTAGAGTATACTCACCGAGGCAAAGCTAATTGTGCTTTGTATTTGAAAATGAGAAAAATCTAGGATTAAGTAAACTCAATCCTAGCATATTTATTAAAACCTACAAATTCTCACATAACCACCATGCTTCAGTTGCTTTGTATTTCAAGAACATAGTTGCAATGCATTGCCTGTGGTAAATTCTCAATAAGTGTTTGTTGGGAAAAGGAATGCAATCAAAGAGCTGCTGCTAGTCATAGTTGAGGAGTCAGATTTAGAACACTAGAATCTGGCAAATGTTAATTTTTTTTAAAAAAAGAACTCAGGTAAAATGTCGTGGAAAGTAGAGTCTAATAAGTTTTGTATTGGACCCTGGGAAATTCTGAAATGAATAAGGAGATATTTAGTTAGACTAGTTAACAGTATAGTAAGCTGGATTTAGATATGGTTGATCTAGCATATTAATATAAGAAAGCCCACTAACTAACTCCCTGTCTTGCTGGACATTTCTGCCAGTAGTTTAGATTAAAATTTTGAAAGCATACCTATCATTTCTATAAATAACAGGGCACTGAAAGGAATAATATCTTAGATGGTCTGATAAGGATTCAAAATGAACTCAAATTTTAATATATACACAAAGGTTAATGAACTGAACATTTAATGGGACTAAAAAAGCCCCAGATTTCAAAAAGCTCTCCAAGAAGAGTGTCCAGGATGGTGGAAACCATAGTTATTCTACCTCAGAGAGGGTTAAGGGGAAATGTTAGTTGTCAATTACTTGGGAAGCTCTGTCATGTGAAAAGGGATGAGATTCATTCTAAGCATGTGAGGGTAGACCAGACCCAGGAAGAACTTTGTAATGTTAAGGCTGTCCTGTGAGAACTGGGCTGCCTTTGAGGTTAGGACTATGCTGTGAGATGGATCTGAGCTACTATTCTACCTACTATCTGCTGTAACTTTAGGAGAACTATACCCAATTTCTTATATCCTCGTTTCCTTAATGTATGAAATAGAGATATTAGTACCTACTTATTACAGCTATTATCAAGATTAAAGTAGGTAACAGAGTGATGGCTAAGGTTTATTAGTGTTTATGAATATTACACTAACATGTTTATAAACATAACTAATGTTTAGTAGTAATTAATGTTTATGAGTGTGTTTTATGTCCCAGGAACCATTTAGACTGTGTTCCATATGGTATCTCTAGTACATAGCAAGGCTCCTGACCCACTGGCCCTGCCTCCCCATCCTGCATTTCCTCTCTCCCACATGCTTACTTTGCCCTCACCACCATCCAGCCATGATGGCCTTGTCTCAGTTCTCAGTCCACAACCAGCCAAGTTCACACCCAACAGAGCATTTGCTGGCTTCCACCTGGACACTATTTCCCCACATCTTCCCTTCTCATAATTCAGGTTTCAGCCTAAAGGTCACACTGTTTCAAGTCACTGGCTGTCCACCCCTGCTTCCCACCTACCTCACCCCTGCTCACTGTCTAACACGTGACCATGTTTTATTTTATTCATAGTACTCATCTCTCATTGAATTATCTTGGGTGTTCATCTGTTTGCCCACCTTCCCTCCACTATGAGATTAAATTCCATGTTAGCCTATTCACGACGTATCCCCAGCCACACACAGAATACACATTCAGTAAGTACTAACTGAATAAGGTTATGTGTTAGTGCAATTAATATCAATTCTCAGCCCTTTCCTTTTGCAATTGGAAATTTTGAAATAGAAACTGGGTTTGACAAGGATGTTCTAATGGAGATTTCTGCAATGGAGGAAAGTAGAACCAGGAAGCATCTGTTTTGATTTTTATATTCTAAGTACAGTGTAAATTATTATAAGCATATATGCTTTTTATATCTCATAGTTTTCTTTTCTTAAGAACCTAGTAAATACATGCATTATTCAAAAGGTAATTTAATATGTTAATTAAAAATATATTAAACATTATATGTAGGCTCTTGCAGCAGTAGTTTGGCTGAACCAAATGTACCTTAATCAAAATAGCTGCTGTCCTAGGTATGTAGCATCCAGAGTACTTAGCTGTGACAAATAATTTAGCACATGATAGAGGTTTCTGTTGCAGAAATGTTAATACTGATGTTGATGTTTACAGAAAGGATGGAGTCCATCCATGAAATATACGAAAATGATGTGAAAACCTCTTTGATGTGTTCATACCTTGAGTTATCCATAGAAGGCTAACTTATAAACCAAGAAGTTTTATTCTTCTGGTACAGAAAACTTGTGTGCCAAGCTATAATAATGGTCAGATTCTATTGCAATCTGTTGGAAAGTTAATATAAAAATGTTGCGCTGAGTTTTAATATTTGTCCACATTGCTTGCTAATGAAATCCTTTTCTGAAAAACAGCTCTTTAGTACAGTAACAGACAAAAGTAATCTCTGCTGACAGAAGTCTTCTTGCCAGAGTCACTCTGCCACAGCAGAGTGGACGGATTAAATGATGGAAATGTTTCTTATCTTGCCTTGGGCATGATTATGTTAGTATATATAATTGTCATAACTCACAGAACTGAACACTCCAGAGCTGTGCACTTTAGTGCTTTTAATTTATACCTCAATTTTTAAAAAGTGAACAGTAACAACAGAACAACTCCTAAACATACTTTTCGAACGTCCTTGCTCCTATATTCAGGAAATACTATGTGTTAGTGGGTTTTGATGCAGAATACTGATATAAAACACTTGCTAAGGGACAGATTCAGACTGCTGATTTTCTGTTTTGTTTTATGGCGCTCTACTAAACAGGTGGAAGATGCAATTTACTGAAATGAGAATTGGCAAATTTATATTCTTTATAACCAAGTTTTATATTAAGCATTCCTAGAAATGTTTTAATCTTTTAAGTATATATGCATGCATCTGTTTTTATTAATTTAGTCATATTTATAATGAAACAGATCATCTGTGTTCACTCAAATGTAGAAGTGCTTTATGGTACTAGTATATAATGTCTGCACCACTGTGGCCAGTGAACTAGGAGAGAGGAAGAGGGAAGACCTTGCCCTGCCTTACTGAGTGGCTCTACAGACGCAGGATGTTTATCTGCCAGGTTTTCTCGTTGATACCATATCTGGTCCCTAAGTTAGTGGGCAAAGGGTGGAGAAAGTGTGAAGTCTGTTCTGTCTTTTCTTGAGCTATCTCAGTTTCTGAAACAAAGGCTGGAACCACCATGCATTGAAATCAAGTTAGATTCTTCTCAGCACAGCCCCATCTGCCTTTCCCCCAGTTTCCTCTAGTATGGCCACAGCATGGCATTATATTTTCTCCCTGTATGTTTTATGAAATTGTTGGGAAAATAAGGAGTGATGGGGACTGCTTGCCCAACATCATTTTATCAGATGTTTTCTAAATAGACAGGACATCCAGCTGATTGATTTTGTTTGCTTTATCCAGTTGTTTAAGCATGCCATAAAATACATTAGGATCACAAAATAAGTTAACGTCATCTTTTAAATATGCTTAATTGACAGATCCCCCATTAAAAAAAAAAAACACAGCAAGTGGTGAAAGGAATAAATTTGATTATGAATGAATATTGGGTCTCTGGTTTACCAAGTCCTCTAACTGGGCTGTTCACTTAGGATTTCTGTTTTTTGTTTTTCAGCTATTATTTCAGTAGACTGGAAGAAATAACTGTTCTGCAGATCTTAATTTAGGCCACAGAGATGATGAATTCCAATAAATATAGAATAATAGGAGATATTTAAAGGCTTTGGTCACAGTTTCTGTATAGTGCACCACATAACACTAAGCATACTTAGACATGTGGTCTTGTTTTTGGCAAATTGAACACTCTGGTTGTGTTCAATGTAATTATTTTTTATCTCACCACTGTTTTATTTTGCATTTTGTCTGTATTTTTATTACAGCTGTTTCATTCAATTCAGAGAACCTGTCTGGACTTATCGAAAGCGATTGTACTCTATCAAAAGAGGATATGTTGTAAGTATGACATCAGTATGAATAGTGATCAAATAGTAAGAAATAGCAGGGTATTTTGTCTTGATACATCATTTCACATGCTTAGGAAACTAAGAGTATTTGTCTGTGTCTTTAGGCGTTGGGAGGAGAATCTCTAATAATTTTACCAATAATATACATAGCTTATTTATCTTTCAAAGCAAGTATCATATTAGGAGAATTCTGTTTGGATCTCCCATGGATATGGACATGCCATTTATTTTCCCAATTATAAAAGAGTTTTCTCAGTTTGTATCTTGGGCTTTTTACCTTCAGGTTTTTTTTTATGTGATTATCTTCACTCTCTGATATCCAGTTTTGTTCCTTTTAAGATAACAGACAGAAGGCACATACAGTTAATTTGTTGATGACATTTTGTTGACAACATTTCTTCATGAATGTTTTTTGCATTGGATATTAGGTTCCTACAGAACGATATTTTCATATAGTCACACTGTCTTAAAAGCATTAACAACAAAGTTATCTCTGAAATACTAAATATCAATTATGTGTTAGTACATTTTTAAGGTTCCATTAAAATGTAGGTCATTTTAATAATATAATTTCTATATTTTTGAGACTAGACTATGGGAAGTCTTTCTGTTGCTGACTGCTGCCAAACCCCTTTTCAGTAATCACAAATTAATAATTGGTCATTTTTCTACATCAGTAATATTTTATTAAGACAATCATTTTGGTAGGCTGGGTGCATTGTCTGACATCTGTAATCCCAGCATTTTAGGAGGCCAAGGCAGGAGGATCACTTGAAGCCAGGAGTTTGAGACCAGCCTGGGCAACAAAGTGAGACCCCCATCTCTATAAAAAAAAAAAAAAAACCTAAAAATTATCTGGGTACCGTGCATGTGCAGTCCCAGCTGCTCAGGAGGCTGAGACAGGAGGATCACAGTGAGCTATAACGAGCCATTGTGCTCCAGCCTGAGCGACAGAAGGTGACTATCTCTTAGAAAAAAAAAGACAACTACTTCAGGAAAGTCTAAAATCATTATATGTAGAGGCAGTATTTTATAAATTATCTATGTTAATATTTCCTAAGTGTTTGAGGTAAGACTTCTCCAGGGTTCCATCTCCAGGTCTTGATCTGTGAGGAAATTAAGACACATGACCGCCACTCCCCCATTTATCATCCCCACATCCAGTCAGTCTCAAATGCTGGTGTTTTGCCTCCTAAATAGCTCGCAGATTCTCCTTCCTCTCTCCGTCTTCTCTGCCACTACCTTGGTTCAGGCCACCACCATTAGTCTCTCACTTGGTTTACTAACCATTTTTCCTCACTGATCTTGCCTCCACCTCTGCTTTCTCTAGCCTATTGTCTGCACAGCTATCAATCAAAGTACACTTTTAAACCCGATCAGATTCTTCCTTGGCTTAAACCTTGTATTCTGGAAACTATTGGTCAAACTTCTTCTTACTATACCCACCATCCCCCTAGTACTCACCATGAAATGAATCATTTTCATTTTTATTGTAGAAAACAAAATAATTTAGAAAATTGTAACTTTATTTTTTTAAGTAAGTCACATGAAGTTGGTGTGTCCACTTTTCATTAAACAATATATATTGTAACAAGAGAAGAAAAGAAGGATGCTTGCATATTTCCTGTAAATAGTGATTCTCTAAACAGAAATTATGCTTTCCACCTATATTAGTTTCTAAAAGAATATAGAGGAAAAACTTCCCCCAAACCGCCTCAGATTAGTTAATAGAATTATAACTGAACACCATCAAGGCTCATAATTATCTTGTAATATAAAGGGTTAGAATAATGTCCCCACCCTTGAAGTAGTCACCTGGTTGTGCCAGCAGAGCTGGCTGTGGATGGTGGGTAAGCCCTTTTATGTCTACCTGCTAAGCTCGTATGAGCCATGCCATCTCAGTAGAGACAGGAAGGAGGAGTTCTGCCCTGCGTGGAATTGAAAGAGATCCCAACTTTGATGGAAGACTAAAAATAGTGTGGTTAATTTGAGGATGTTGCTATGTAGCTGTCAAGGAAACAAAAATAAGGAAAATCTGTGAACTAATATGGAGTGATTTTGAGGATATGCTTTTAAGTGAAAGAAGCAAAACATAAAAGCATATCTATAGTATGCTATCCTTCATGCAAGCAAGAAGGTGATATAAAATATAAATGTAAAAAAAGGTAATATACATAGGGTGTGTGTATTACCATTTTTCTATATTACATCACATTTTACCATCTATATCTATATCTATATCTAGAGAGCAGGCCTGCTCATTGTGCAAAGGAAATTTAGGAAGGATAAACCAGAAACGAAAGAGACTGGATACCAGTGGTGGATGAGGATGGGGGAAGGGTTGGAGAGGAGGGAATGAGAATGGAGGAGCAAAGGTGAAGAGGGAGCTATGAGATACCTTCCCATAGCTCTGATTCATAAAACCATAGTAACATTTCATAGACTCAAAAAATGCTTAAACCCAGGCAGATGTGGGAAAATCTAAAATGGAATACAAACAGTAACAAATGAACCTGATTGCATTATAAATGAATAACATTGTCACAGTGATCAGAATCGAGTAAAAAAAGAACTAACCTCAGTAGTTTTGGAACATAATTATTTTTAACTAGATGCTGAGGCTAAACACAAAAAGAATTACACATGGAAGCCGTACTCTCATTGGTAAATTTGTTTCTTATAGGAATATGGGTTAGCAATGCTGAAACTACATTATGCAAATATTGAAGTTGAATAGATAAGATATTGTAGATGATGAGAGCCAGATTTCTCACTCTCTACGTTAGAAAGAAGTTACAGATAAAGAAAAGGAGAAGCTAGAAGGAACACTGTGGTGTTGCACTGGCATCAAAGGTGCCACTATGAAGCCATTGTTTTTAATATCTATACAGATAGATACATACAGAAATAAATGCAGATGAGGGTGTATGCATGGGTTAGTGTACATTCATATATTTCCTGCTTCTGTGAGCTGACATGACCTAGAAGCACTAACACCCCATAGCAGTGAGTACATCTGGCACCCAGATCTTGCTTTCTAAATACCTTTCCCCAGTAAAAGAAATGTTCCTTGGAGAAGTGGTTGATTCTAGGATTGGGGCAGGGAAAATCCAAGATGCATCTGTATTATTTGTAGCACTAGAACATAAGGAAGTGCTTGAAAAAGGATATGTTGAAAGGACACAGGAGCAAACCTGTGATCAAAGCTGGCACAATTTGAGCAACAAACTAAATAATGACAGTATTGAATTATAACCAATAGAATAAAATTAATTTTCCTTAAATCTATATGAAGAGAGAGAGATAAATGGTGGAGAAGGGACAGCTTTTTCTCATAAAATAATTTCAGTTAATTAATAGAAAGAATGAGGGAACTACAAAATCACCATCAGGCAAACACCACAGTGAGAATTGTGACAGGTGAGATTCACTGAAGAGTGTTAGAATTAGTGAGTGAAAGTTTGAGGAGAAAATGGACATTTGCATCATCTCATGTATTCCCCCCAAGATTTTTAATGATTATGAAAGGAAAAAAAACATTCTTAACTTTGCAGTGAAGAAACCTAGCAGATACCTCCTTAACCAAGTGGTTGAGCTTGACATCACGAGTGATGAGGAACACTGATGTCATGTAACCTCTGATGCTGTGCACTAAGAAAGACACTTCACCATTGTGTATCCTTCCCAAATATCCGTAACCACAGTCTAATTCTGAGAAATCAGACAAACCCAAACTGAGGCACATTCTACAAAATATCTGACCAGTACTCTTAAAATCTGTCAAAGTCATGAAAGATAAAGACTAAGGAATGGTCACAGACTTAAGGAGACTAAGGAAACTCAATATTTTGGTGCCAGGGGAGACCCTAGATTGGATCCTGTAACAGAAGAAGAATGTCAGTGGAAAAACTGGTAAAATTCAAATAAGGGCTGTAGGTTAGTTGATAGTATTATACCAGTGTTAATTTCCTAATGTTGATTATTGTACCATGATTATGTAAAACGTAAATATAAGGGGATGCTAGGGGAAGGTATACAGGAACTCTGTATACTGTTTGTAATTTTTCTGTAAGTCTATCGTTATTTCAAAATAAAAGTTTAATACGTGTAAATTGGATCACATTGCTCCCCTACTTTTAAAAGCCTCCAATAATACATAAAATGGAATCCGACTCCCATTCTTATACATAGGACATGATCTGGCCCCAGTTCACCTCTTCAGCCACCTTTTCCCTTGTCCACCAAACTCCCGAGGCCTTTTGCACTGGATGTTCTGCTGCCTGGAAGGTCCCTGCTCTCATAGTCCCAAGACTATTGTCATTCAGAACTCAGCCTAATGATCAGCTGCTCAGAGACGCCTTCCCTGATTACCTTGTCTAAGGCAGCTGCGGACCACTCACTCTTACTCCCCATCTCTCATTGCGCTACCTGGTATTTTTCTTTTTTGTGTTTCGTGTTTGTGATTATGTTTTATTTTCTATCTCCTGCTGCTTGAATATAAGCTCTGTAAGTGTGGGGAACTCCTTTATCCTCTTCATCACTGTATTCCAGTGGCAAGAACTGTGCCTCATATGTGTTGGATCATCCATAAATCTGTACTGAGTGAGTTAATGCTGTCAAGCTAATTAATTTCATAGTTCCATAGTTGCCTTGTTTTTAAGGGCACATCTGGAAACCTAATTAGCAAGTAAATATAAAAATGTTTTTGTCTCTGAATTCTCAAGTCCCAGATAATTGAAACCTTATTAATAGGACATTTTGAGTTATCTTTTTTATTTTTGCTTTCTTCTTATAATAGAGACAGGGGTTCTTGCTATGTTGCACAGGCTGGTCTTGAACTCCTAGTATCAAGCAATCCTCTTGCCTCTACCTCCCAAAAGTGCTGGGACTGCAGATGTGAACCACCACACTCAGCCCTTTTTCATTACCTAATACCTATGTTATACCTGAATTTTGAACTTCTGTAAGTTAATTTCAGTATTTGAATTTTTAAAATTAAAGAATGACCATCCCTTCTCAGATAATCTAACCTTGATCCTGATGGAGCTCACACTTCTTTCCACTGCCCTCTGAGTAAGTATTGCCAAGTAATCAGAGTCAGCACCTAAAATGAAACCTGTTTGCTGCCCCAAGTTAATCCCCAAGTGCCTAAAATGACCCAAAATTATTTTTAAATGTTTCAGCCTACTTAGGTTTATTTAGGAAAGCGTACATTTTGCCAACCATGTAATCATTCGGGTACCACGAATTGGTTTCTTCCTAGCCTTAAGCTAAATGCATTCATTTGTATGTGACTTGAGACTTCAAGGTAAAAAGGGTGACAGTAGCCTCATGCGATTAAGAACAAAAATGAGAAATTGCTCTCCATAGGGAAAGATTCATTGTGGAATTGAGTGAGGCACATATTAGTCAGTGGGGAGGAGAAGGAATGGAAGGTATTAAAAAACAAAAAACCTTCTTATAATTATAGGAATTTTAAAAAGCTACATAGAACCAGGGCATGAGTATTAAAAGGCAATAAGTATTTAAACTGAAAGTGTATGAGGATAACAAGGCAAAATTGTAGTTAATTCAATTCACAAGCATTTAATTAGCACCATGAATTTAAGACTTTATGCTCAGCCTGGGGAATACAAAGTTTGGGTGAGATCCCTGTCTTGGAAAGCTTAGAGCCCCCTGGGAAAGAGAGACACATGCCCAGTCACACAAGGTGAGTGCTAAGTCAGGTGCCCAGAGAGCACTGCTGTCCGGAGAAATAGGGATCAATTGCTTCACAGAGAAAGGAACCTGCGAGCAGGCCTTTGATTGTGAACTTGATTTTTGAGAGACAGAAGAGAAGCAGGGTCATCATTTATCTCTCAGGAAAAATGGATTCTAAAAGCCTCTCCTTGACTGGGCCTTCCCAAGGGAATGTTTAGAGTGAAACTATAGTCACAAATTAATAAGGTAGCAGTATCGAGTTTAGCCTTCACCTTTGGATTTGTGGTTCCTGCCTAATGTTCTACAATTATTGTTGGTGAGATTATGTCAGGAATGGGGGTGTATTCTTAAAGAAAAGTGACTGGATTGTGAAAACTGACAAGAATCCTAGTAGCATTTAGAAAGCAGTTTTAGAGACACATGGTGTGTAAATACATCAATACAGGAATAGGAAATAAAAGTAGTGTTCAAAGTATGTTGATAGTAAATGCTGTGTTTAGGGGGAAAGCACATCCTAGGAAGCTAAGTGTCACTGTGGTGCCTGTGGCTTGGCTGCTGGTGTGTGTTCAGGACCCCCACTGTACCATTGTGTGGGTATGCTGTATTTTATTAAACTAGTTCCTAGAATAAGGAGAGTGTTTTATTGTTATAAATAATGCTGCTATGATTGTTTTTGCATTTACATCTTTGTGCCCATTTTGCTACTTCCTTAGGAAGTACTCCTAACAGTAGACGTGCAGAGTCCAAAGATGCATGCAATTCTATGATTTTTTAAATGTTTACTGTCAAATCAATCTGCAGAAAGCTTGCACCAAATCACTTACCCACCAATAATACCATCTGAGGTTGTCTTTAAAAATAAGGCCAAGATTAGGCATCACCAATTCAGATTTGGTTCCAGCTCTGTATTTTTAAAACCCACTGTCATCAACCTGATGACCTCCCCACCCTCAGTCCCTACCCCCACTTCCAACCAAAAACCTGTGTCACGGCTGAGGTATTTGAATTGCTTTACAATGGAATAGAATGTAACTCAAAAAGCAGAGATCAAAAGTCAGCAGGAGAGAATAATGGGAGGCAGCTAGCACTGCATCCTAGGCAGCCACAAAAGATTCCCACAGTCATACTTGACAAACCCAACTCCTTTATTTCAGCTCGAAGCCGCACATTATGGGCTTGCTTTTCAGTACAGAGGTCATTTTCTGGTTCTGATTACAGGGCACCAAACTCACTGACAGATGTATTCAAGTGAATTTGATCTCTCTTATTGTAAATGGAAGAACAGCATGAAAGTTAAATGGGGGGTAGGGGGAGCTTACCTTGTAGCCTGCCACTTGGATTTAATTTCATCTCGTCTTCGCCTCTGGAAGAGAGAGGACCTTGTGATTTGTCTTTCTTGTTCCCTTTGTAATCAAAATGCTCATTGTTCATGGCTCCTTTTGGTCTTTTCTTCATCAGTCTTGTCTCAAGAAGAAAACGAACTGGGAAAATTTCTTCGATCCCAAGGCTTCCAAGATAAAACCAGAGCAGGAAAGATGATGCAAGCGACAGGAAAGGCCCTCTGCTTTTCTTCCCAGCAAAGGTGTGTGGCCTTCAGTGGGGCTCTATTTGGGGGGATCTGAGGAGACTGGGACCCACCTACTCACGAAAGGGAATCTCACAGTGTTCTTTAGAAGGATTTTGCCGGAGGCTGAGGAGCTGCTCTGTACTCACTAGTTAGGCAGTTTGTACTTAACTCTCTAATTAAGATTAACACATAGGATTTTTTTTTCCTCCCTGTTAATTAAAAAAATTTTTTTTTTCATTTTTCTTTTGGTCTATAGGGGCATTATATATATCAATCACTATGAGTGCTGTCCTAGGCTTATGTTTGACCTTCAGTGTTGCTTGTAGCAATCAGTCTGGTCCCCTTCCCGCGGCTGATTAAAGCAGGAGCCTAATGAGACCAGGTTGAAGGGTTCCCTCTCTGCTCTCTGGGGACCAATTAACTTCAGAGAGGTGCTGTTCTCATGCCCAGGTCCACACTGCTCAGACCCCGGACCGTAACCTGGGAGTGTATTAGAAACGCAGAATCTAGGCCCTACCCCAGACATGCAGGATCCACATCCACATTTTAACTAGACCCCTGTTATTTTGATGTAAATTCAAGGTTGAGAAGCTCTGGTACAGGGAAAATTGTGGTAGATGAGTGGCTTTTTTTTTTTTTTAAACACAACCGTGACTCATTTTTATGGTGGATGTTAAATAAGCAGGAGCCCCTGCACACAGTCACTCTCTGCGCCTGAGAAAATTGACACTCCTCCTCACTCCCTTCTTTCCCAGTAACTAACAGACCCCCAAAATGTCACCCACTAATAGTAGGCACAATGTAGGTAGTTCCCACAAATATTCAAGCTATAGAAATTTCACTTACTCAAATTGTCCAACATTTTCTTCTGTTAATGTCTCCTTGATGCTTTCCCTCCACGTGGGCCAAGAGCAGGCCAACAGCACGGTACATGGTTGTTCCTATGAAAACCAAGAAAGATGGAGTAGAAAAAAAGAGACCTACTGTGTCTGTTTTTCAGTGGTGTCTTCTCCTGGGCATTTTGGTTCTTCCTGATGACATTTGGACCCTGACTTTGTGGGCAATGCCAACTTTTATGCTTGAATGAAACCATTTCTAGTAGTTCTCCACACATTTCCCAAGAAAGGTATTTGTTTATCATCTTAAATCTTACCATTTAGTATTATTTATAATTTTTCTATGTAAAAATTCATACTCATTCTAGAAAAATTTTAAAATAGAGACAAACCAAAAAGTGAAAATTAAAAAGCAACTAAAATTTTTACTAATAGAGGTGATCTACTTTTAACCTCTTAATAGATACTTTCTGTGCATATAGGACCTTTTCCAACCTTGCAAGAAGAATTGATTCCTAAAAAAGTATTTCATAGAGTAAGTTGTCGTATGTTAAACATATAATTATTACTAAATTCTTGGGCAAAGGAAGAGAAAAAAAGAATCTAGAAATGAATAGAATAGTTAGGGAGATAGCTGAGGACTCTTGATCTCTTTAAATAGAAGTCATCAGTTACACAAACCTTCCCACCAGTGTTTGTTTTACAGACTTATTTGGTAGTCATTGCTACAACCATATATTCTATTTGATGAAAGGTGAATATTAAACCAACAGGAATAACAAGCTTACTTTATGGCACAACAATGTCTTCGCAGATAATCTGCAACATCTAGGTAGGACAATGTGAGCAGGCTATTCTTATACAAGTACTCAATATTTAAAAACAATACTTTACAGACAAGAAGAAAACTAGGGGAAATAGTAAAAGGAAATTTTTTCTTAAATAGTTCATTGCACCATTTGCAATCTTACCGTGCTACACACATGTAAGGCATTGCAGCCGTTGATGAAATTTCCAAAAGCTGACTTCAGTTCACTGACACCATTGTTCCCTTTAGCTAAATAAGTTTGCATTTAAATTGAAATTTAAATATTCATTTTTTGGCACCTGTGCCCTGAAACTTCATGAAGAAGAGTATATTTTAAGAGTATAATTCATCTGATATTGCTCATTTTTGGGTAGGGAGATGGAAGAAGCAGTGTTTTTCCCCAAGATAAGTATTTTATCCAAAGTTTAATATGCCTTAAACGTTTTTTGGCTGGGTAAATGGCATATGTTATAGCCAACATTATAATAATTTTACACCTACTTCATCACATTCATTTCTGGTGTAGTATCCTCAAGTTTTTTTTAACAAGGATTAAATCACGTAACCTATCTGAAAGTGCTAACACACGACAGCCTCTCAGTAAATGTGCTGGTCCCCCTTCCTATACCATTTCAAAATGCTTCTGCTCTTATTTCATTCCTCTGTGACTATTGGAGTGAGCAGCAGATGCCTTGGCCTTTGGAGAGTGATCTAAAATGGCCTAGTCAGAGAGATGCTAATCACATACACTCCATCCCTCCTCAAAGGGCCAAATGTAGAAACGGACAGTGGTCATGCCTTGGCCGTCCTCCATGAACACGGGATTGGCCCCAGCTTCTAATGAGCACTCAGCCCAGGCTCAAGACCACCCCCAACAACGCGGATGGAGGTGCTTGCCAGTGGTCCAGTTAGTAGCAGTAAACTAAGGGATGGGTACATGGACAATCTTCTCTGGCTGACTAATCAGTTGGAACTACATGCATTTCGATTATTATTCAGCAAATATTGATGGAGCATCTTCTACATTCCAGGCACTGTTCTAGACTCATGAGTCTAAGATTGGCAGAATGTCAAGGATTTAAATTGCTCACTGGCTTAGTTTTGAGAGTGTGGCTTTGTCCTCTTGTCTAGGTTGGCCTTACGAAATCCTTTGTGTCGATTTCACCAAGAAGTGGAGACTTTTCGGCATCGTGCCATCTCAGATACTTGGCTGACGGTGAACCGCATGGAACAGTGCAGGACGGAATATAGAGGAGCACTATTATGGATGAAGGACGTGTCTCAGGAGCTTGATCCAGACCTCTACAAGCAAATGGAGAAGTTCAGGAAGGTAGGAGGTTTTATGAGGGTTAGCAGAAGGGGTACCTGCTGGAAGGTAATGAGGTGTGATTTGAATCCCTCTGGTGAAGAAGACTTAACTCAAAAGCACCAAGGATGCAATTAATCATCGCTGGTGTCTTTTTATGTGACAGAATACCAATTAATGTGATACATAATTCTCTAAAGGATAAGATAGAAGAGACAGCTGGAAATTGCTGGGATTTCATAACTGCTTTTAATTGAAGTCAGGTTTTCTTATAATGTGCACTTTTTTAAGGTTGTCACTTTTAAATGCCTTTTCATGCATAACTAAAAATCAAGATTAGATCAAATGAATCCGGGAGGTTAGAACAGACTACTGGGGAAATCTTTTAAAATCGCTAATGCATATTAAAATTAATAGAATAATAATGCTCCTTTGTTTTGTGATGTGTTCAGAAGCAGTGGGGTTTAGTTGCAGGGTTAACTCATGCAACATTCCTCAGAAATTCTTCTGAGGAAAATATGTGGCTGAAGAGATGGCTGTGCTCTTAAAGTTCACTGAAATATTTGGTGAGCAGTAAAGAACAATCTTGTTGGTTTTTTAATTATCTTGTGTCAATTTAGCAGTTTGATTTTGTCATACAAGAATACATCCCACCACTAGGTGGCAGTCTTGCACTGAATATTTATGAAAATGCAGCGAGATTTTTGTTGTGTACAATCTTGGTAGTTCTTTGTTTGGTCGCCTGGATATATTTCAGGGTGTGAAAGAAAAAGAATCAGCCAAATGTTAGGCTTGACATAATATTGTGTCAACTGTCTTACTCATTTCAAATGATCCATTTGTAATTGTGATATTGCTTAAAATCCCTAGATTTCTTATTATGTACATTATTGCAGAGCTACAAATAGAACCATCACTTGCGTTGGAGGTTAGCTGTGTAGGGGTGGAGGGAAGGAGGGACCTTCTGGTGCTTAAGAATACGGTCACCAATTCTTGACCTAGATATAGATTGATTTCTTTAAAGTCAAGTTTTATCTTGGTTTGTGATTTAGAACCCTTCCCTCTGAAGAGAAATCAGGGTCCATTTTATTTCTGATCACAGATGTTCTTCATGTGTCAGCAACATCTGACTTCTTCATAAGGTAGGCTTCTGAATCATAGAAAATCAGGACTGAAAAGGCTGCTCATGATCCTCTAGTGAAACTCGCTCATCTTATAGAAGAGAAAAATCAAAGCCCCAAAATCGTAAATAACATTTTTAAAGGATTGCTAGCTAGATGCTGGTGAGCTCAGGCTACTGTTGAAGTTTTCTAACTTTCTAATCAGGCCAGTAATTTGGTTTGTCTTTAGCACTTTATTTGAGGGTCGAGGAGAATGAAGTGAAGAGGGTGAAAAAAGTTGTCTGCAGGGCAGAGTGCTTATCATTTATATCTGTTGCCTCCTTTAATCCTCACAATAACCAAGACACCAATTTTATTTTATAAGCAAGGAAAATGATACCCATGTTAGGAAATTAGCCCAAGATCAGAGAGATCAATGAGAGTCAGAATCCTTCAAAGTACACATAATTTTCTTCTCTAAGAGACAATACCTAAAATTGAAAAAGTCCTTTCATAGTAATTCCTCTCTTGTGATTTATTCACTCAATTAATATTTATTGAACACCTCCTGTGTGCCAGGTAATAAAAATAAATATATGATTATTCTGGAAGGCAGAAGAATTTTATGTGGAATTGTGTGTTTTGTTTTTTTTGGTTTTGTTTTGTGGGGGTGGTTACTAACTGTAAGGACGAAATAAAAACCAACTCCCTCGTCATTTGGTTTGAGTGTTGAAACATTACCCATTCCTTAGTGTCATCAGTCTGTTGATTTTGGAAAACATGTTTTTTTTAAAAAAATCCTTTGCCATGCAGAAGTTGCTGAAGCCTTACTCCCCAATCCCATGTGTGCTGGATTCAATTTAACAGCTAAACATGGTGTACTTGGAATATTTTTAAATAAGCCTATCTTCAAGTGTATATTCGATTAGGCCAGACTGTCCACAAGGACAAGAACCATGTTGGGGATGTTCACAGCCATCACCCCAGGGCCAGTCCAGCACTTGGCCCCAAATTAGCACATACATAACAGATGACAAGATTCCAGGCACTGAGCTGGAAGTGCCACACCCATGTTTTCTCAAACCTGTAGGGCATTCCCACCATTTGCAGCTGACCTCATGATGTTTTGGAAATTGACATATGTGGTTTTGCAGGTAAGAAGTTGCATTATTAATGTGAGGCTTGCTGCCCTCTTTAGAATGAATTTAAATTGTGGAGTTTTCTCTTCACTTGGAGTTTATAACATGACATTTAACTTTGAGCAAGCTTTAGTGTTTTGTCCCAGTAGGATTCCATTTTAAACAGTCTCCATTTCTCTCCCAGGAATGTGTTACCTAAATGTGTTTCTGAGTCATCTAGGAGAGCTATCCAGCTGCAAGTGGCTCCTCAGGAGTCACCGTGGGAGGGGGAGTTTCAGTCTCCTCAGGGTCAGCTGCCGTTTTCATGTCTCAAAGGATGAATCCTGAGCTAAAGTAGTATTTTGCTATAAATTCTCTTTTTTGAGTTCACACTTTCTGGTGGAGACAAAATTCTAATTCAATCCTCATGGATGTGGTCTCCCTATTTGGATTCTGTAGTATCCACTCATTCATTTATTTGTCCATTCAACAAATGATATTGAAGCTGGGCCCTGTTCAGGCAGCATCCAGAGGAATACAGTAGTAAGGAGGCAGATTGATCATTGCCATCTTGTGCAGTCATCTGGGGATAGAGCAAGTAAACACAATACAGCATGGTGAACAGTAGTGTCTGTGGTGGCACATGGTGCTGCAGGAGCTCCTGGAAGGGGCTTCCTGGAGGAGGTGGCACTAAACAAAATGTGAAGGACAGGTGGGAAGGAGCTGGGTAGAAGGAGTAGAAGCAACAGAGCAGCATTCCCGGCTGAGAAAGCAATTTACTGAAAGGCCTTTTAGGGGAGAGGAGCGGCGCACTTAGAACCAGAGCACAGAAGGTGAGGTGAGTGTGGAGATGGGGGTGCCCTGACCATGGGGCTAGAAAGGGAGACAGGACTGGAATAGAAAAGACACTGCTCTAAGGGGTGGAAGTAGTGGGAGGGTGTAGGGAAGGCAGGAGGCATGATCAAGTTTGTGTTCTTAGATTGTAAGGTGGAGAAGGGATTGCAAGGGCCTAAGCTTAGAGGCTGGGAGAACTACTGGGAGGCTTTTATACACACCCGGATGAGACATAAGGTAACCATGAAATGAAGGGGGAGGTAGACCAGAGAGAAATGGGCTGTTCTGACCCCTACCAGATTCCGTGGTAGCACCACTTTAATTGCTGAGCTCTTCATTGTCTTTAGAAATAAGTAGAATAAGCATAAATAAATCGCAAGTTCAAGTGTATTTTCACCTCCAACCAAGGCTTTTTTCATAGTGTCTTCAGATTGCCAAGAAACCTTTTAAATAGCACACAGTGAGCATGACTGAAATGATGAATGAAAAACTTGAAGTTAAACAAAGCAATCTGTTTTCCTTCTGGCACCCTTTGAAGCACAGAGGCCTGACGACAGAGCTCTCAACATCAACATTAAGAGCATTTATTAAGTGTCTGTGTCAGGGGGTGGAAATACAAAGAGGTGGGAAAGCATGAGTCCAGCCTTCAAGAAGGACCCTGCCAGGCATCTGATCCTTGTCAATATGACCATGAGGGACGAGATACCTGGAGAGTGTGGCTGCACATAGCTGTTCTCAAGACCAAATACATAATAGGAAAACGTGGATGAATTTAAAGGGGCAGGGCTGGGCTGTGTGCAGTTGGAAGTTCCTCCTGACAGCGTGATTCACCCCAAGACCACGAGGTATTTTATGAGCAAAGTTACAACGTGTGATATATGTGCTCTTTGAAGGCAGAGTAAAAGGGTATGATTTAAAAATAGAAGTCAGCTTCTTGTAGCAGATTACATCAGCCAAAGTTGTGAGCTTGCAGCAGAGCTTTTGCAGCCTGAATGCCCTTGAGAGAGTCCTCCTGTGGTCAATTAAGTGTCTTGTTTTTCTTGAAAGTCAGAAACAGGATGGAGGGTAATTATTCTAAATGGGATAAAAGCTGTGTTAGGTGTAAGAAAATAGTCCTGAATCCTCTAAAGAGATAGTATAGAAATGTATATGTGGGCATTTATAGGAGTCTGAGTCCTCATAGACAAGGACAAGCGAACCAGTGTTTTAATAAGGGCCATTTATTAAACGGCTAATGAAATCCTACAGCATTTGTCTAGTGTTTCATCACCATAATTCAAAAGGATAGCTAAAAGGTATTATAGGAAATGAGTGATACTCACTGGTATTTGCAGGTGTGTATCTATTTAAAATAGTGTTAGGTTTTGGAGACCTGTTCATGCACTAATCATATTATCAAAGGATATGTGGTGAGAAGGTTTGTTAACAAATGTTGGTGGCTTACTAGGCGGGACCTTATTAGGGCCATCAGTCAGTGGTGTTCCGGTGTGCTGATTGTGAAGGTTTGGGTCTATAGCACTTGGTCAAGGACTGGTAAACAGCAGTACTGATATGGGGGATGGGTTTCCTGTGAACAAAGACTTGGGTTAATTAATTTGACAGTATCATTAAGTACTGCTGAAATCACTGGTTTTTGTCAGAGGTCAGGCTCTTTTAGCAATTGAGGGCAGGTCCCATGAGAGTTGGAGACGCTAAGTAATGCAAGAGTGTCACTGCTCAACCATCTCAGGCTGTAGGATGAAGGCCTTTCCTTTCTGCCTGGGCCATTCAGCTCTCTGGATTAAATCAGCTTCTGTTTTACTTCAGTGTCTAAGGTAGGGCTGGGACACCTCCCCCTACCCCGTGAGTTGTGTTGAGTGAATGGGGAACATTTCCAGTTTGGATCCATACAATGAACCAGTGTTAAATGTTTAAGCGCTAATATCTCTCAGGACTTTGCTTAATTCATACATAAAGGAGGTAGGGTAGAGGGCTTACTCCATTATCTTCTCTTCCTCTGCTAGTTCTAGAATTCTATACACAGGATTGAGTTATTTTATGAGGACA
The DNA here is from genome assembly GCF_006542625.1 of Nomascus leucogenys. Taxonomy (NCBI): domain Eukaryota; kingdom Metazoa; phylum Chordata; class Mammalia; order Primates; family Hylobatidae; genus Nomascus; species Nomascus leucogenys. The sequence goes on along the minus strand of NC_044391.1, from coordinate 29,601,577 downwards.
ATTTCTTTTGTAAAACTAATGCTCTCTTAAATGTATTTGTTTCATAACTCACCATTTTCATTTGTAGGTTTTGGTGTGTGCCTGTTGTTTGTTTGGGTTTGGTTGTTTAACTGGGGTGCCTGTTTTTTGTGGATTGAAGTAGATTGACTCTAGCTGCCAAACCCCACCCGTGAGTTGCTGCTTTTTTAGAGTATGTGAATGCCGAAGGAAAAGCCTGCCATTTTCGCATGGCACAACTTGGAAGGGAACAAACAATTACACCCTTGCTTCCAATTCTGAATTGGATGAGATGAGGCTTTCAGGGTTTTATGTTATCTTTATTGATTTTCCCCATGGAACTTGGTAAATAGCAAAAATTAGCTTTAGGGTGAAGCCAAGACCATTTAAAATAACACGCATGAAACAGATAACTCGCAGAGCTGGTGGCTGGCTGGCTGCTGCTCCTGACTGGAAATGGAGAGGAGGAAGGAGCGTGACCTCAGAGTCAGGATGGTGCTACACACTGTCCCAGCCCTTGCTGACACCAGCTGTGACCGCTTGGATAGGTCTAATAGGGCTATTGCAATTTTCTCATCCACTAAAGGTGATCGCCGAGCCCTCTTCCAGCTGCAACATTTTTAGTTTTTTGTTTTGTTTTGTTTGTTTGTTTTGAGAGCAGGGTCTTGCTCTGTCTCCCAGGCTGGAGTGCAGTGGTGTAATCTCAGCTTACTGCAACCTCCGCTTCCCAGGTTCAAGCATTTCTTGTGCCTCAGCTTCCTGCGTAGCTGGAATTACAGGCACGGGCCACCACACCCAGCTAATTTTTGTATTTTTAGTAGAGGTGGGGTTTTACCATGTTGGCCAGGCTGGTCTCAAGCTCCTGGCCTCAAGTGATCTGCTCACCTCGGTCTCCCAAAGTGCTGGGATTACAGGTGTGAGCCACAGTGCCTGGCCTTAGTATTTTTTTTTTTTTTTCTAAATCACTGAGCTCATCTGTAGAGAAGTGTAGATACTGAAGAAGGACTGACATGTACTTTTTTCAACGTGGTGTTTTCCTGGGACTTCAAGTAAGTTCTGGTCTTTCTGAGTCTGCTTACTCTTGTTGCTGTTGCTCTAATCTTTGCCTCTGGAAAAATAAGAATGTTTCATGCATAATTATTGGGTGAATTTATTGGACACTTTCAAAGAGGAGCCTTTGGTATTTACAAATGGGTAATATTTTTCTCTTATTTATGTATGAATACTTTTGCAGGGGTCAGCAGCCTATGGCCCACAGGTCAGCCACCTGTTTTTGTAAATAAAGGTTTTATTGGAACATGACCATGCCTATTCATTCACTTAGGACCATAAGTGGTCTGGCTGCTTTCACAATACCATGGCAGAGTTGAGCAGTTACAACAGAGGCTAATGGTTCACAAAGCTAAAAATACTTACTCGCCACCCCTTTATAGAAAACAGTTTGCTGGCTGCTGTTTTATAGGTACCTCTAGTGCATGTTGAGATTAAGAAAGTGTGAGGTTTTAAAATTTTTTAATTGTGGTAAAAAGAAACACATACCATAAAATTTACCATCTTAACCATTTTTAAGTGTCCGGTTGAGTAGTGATCAATGTATTTATATTGTTGTGCAATGGATCTGTAGAACATTTTCATGTTGGTCCCGGACAGTCTAATTCCAGAGCTCAATATGCAAACCACTGCATTCCTCCCACTCCTACAGAGCACTATGAACAAATGAAATCCAGGGCCCATGGTCCTCAGAGTAGAATGAGTCCTGACCCACAAACCAGAAGATCCATTTCTTCAGGGCATAATGCTGGACAAGCTACCAAACGTATTAACCACGCTAAGCCTCCCTTGCAGGTTGGAGCTGAGGAAGGTGCCCCTCACCGGGGGGCAGTGAGTTTTAGAGGGCATGAGTCACGGGAGGTACTTAGCAGGGCACATGGCACAAGGCAAGCTCTCAGATAATGGTAACTCTTTTTTATAGTTACCATATTTACTCCTGGATCTCCAAGGGAAAAAAAATTAACATCCAGCAAAACACATATGCTAAGTAAATCAGCTGTGGGGTCCCTGGGAGGTTGGCCTCAGCCTTGGATTGCCCCCGCAATGTGGGCTGGAGTAAATGGTGTTTATCGTTCTGGATTGTCTGACAGTTTGTCACACAGGAGTCTGCAGGTATATGACAGGCCACTCCTGACTTCCTCTTCGACGATTCAGCCACCTTCCTCCAACCCAAAGTGCAGGTGACTTCCAAAGTGCCTGATTGTCTCAGGAGTCCCACCAACCCAGGATTAGCTGCCTGTCCTGTCTCTGGCTGGAGCTCCTGGGATCCATTGAACATTTTGCTTTAAAATTTCCCTTGGCGCATGGTGGTGCACGCCTGTAATCCCAGCTACCCAGGAAACTGAGGTGAGGATCCCTTGAGCCTGGGTGGCAGAGATTGCGGTGAGCCATGATCACGCCACTGCACTCCAGCCTGGGAGACAGAGTGAGCCCGTTTCAGAAAATAAAACATTAAAAAAAATTTTTTTCCTTTGGCTATAAGGGTTAGGCAACCCACCTTTGTGTTCAGGAATTTTTTTTTCCCTTCTGTGATCTACTTTTAGTTGGATGGAGTCTTTGAAAAAAAATTGTCTTTTGAGCATAATTTTGCATTTATAAATGGATAGGCTAGGAAATTATATATAGTCTCTTAATTTGTACCTTTCCTACTGGATGTACCTTCACAGCTTTTATATTATTTCTGTTTTTAGTTCGACTTTGTGGTGAGAAATATTTAAGTTTAAATAAATACATATTCATGATGTGTTTATGTCCTGAAAAGTTTTCAGTTACGTTTGTACAAAATAAGTAAATATGTTTACACACATCCCCAAAATGACAGACATTTAAGCACATTTCTCTCACATCCTTTTCTGTTTCCCAAGCTAGAGGTTTATCCTCAGCTGCTACCATTATTCAGTTTCCACATCCAGGAGGCCTCTTGTTTCTAATAATTCTGCTTTCAGAGTGTCTGTTGAATTGGTTCCCTCCTCTCATCCCCAGTGCTCTTATCTGAGCTAGGATCTTCCTCAATTTAAAGGATTGTAATTGGCACCCCTTTCCACACTAATGCTAGTCCAATTCTGTAACATAAAGTGATCATGTATTTCTCCTGGCTAATAACTTTCTGTGGCCCTTCCTTGGACAATCGACAAGTCCAAACTTAGTGTGGCCTTCTAGGCCCTCCACAGGCTGGCTCTGACCTATCTCCCCCCAACCCCAGCTTCCCTAGAATAATTTCCCTCCTACCTCTCTTCCCTGCTGCTGCCACACACACATGCATACCCTGTGTTTCCAGCCTCATTAAAATCTGTGCCATTCACCCCATTCTTAACACACTCTGACCTTTGCAGGCTCTGTTTCTCCCACCAGAAATTCCCTTCTCCCTCTTTTGTGCCTGTAAAACTTTGAGGCATCATTTAAGGCCACATGACCCCCAGGGAGCCTTTGCTGACTTCCCAAAGCAAGGCTGTTACTCTTTTGCACTGTTCCTGTTGCACTTTATACATGCTTCTTAGCCTGCCACTTGGTAGATACTCAATAAATATTTATCAAATGAGCAAATAGGTAAATAAATAGGCCTAATTATTAGCAATTGGGGTTCAAGAATGTGTAAAATCCGGGTCTTACACATCCTCGA